>NC_137024.1:35163824-35416324 GCF_032717465.1 Coenobita brevimanus
TAACCTATTAATACCAGTATCATAATTCCAGCATTCCATTTTATAACCTATTAATACCAATTTCATAATTCCAGCGTTCCATTTTATAACCTATTAATACCAATTTCATAATTCCAGCGTTCCATTTTATAACCTATTAATACCAATATCATAATTCCAGCGTTCCATTTTATAACCTATTGCCAACTGACATTAAATTCTTGCAGCTTGTAGACGATTTTATGCTGCTTCAAAGGATTGGTCTTTCCTTTTCCTTTTGGTCTGTTTTCATCTGACAAAGATCCGTAACCCCTTTTCAGTGTAGCTGATGGCCATGTGTAATCAGACTGGATTACAATATGGCTTGTAAGGAAAGAGACTCATTCTTGCCTCATAACTAAACCTCTTTGTCATTTCTGCAACCACAATTTAGTTTTCAAGTTGTAGGAGCAGCCCAGCTCTGTCAGATGAAAATAGACGGACTGTTGCCCTCAGAGTTCCATCCGTTTCCATTTGCGTTCTAACCTCCACTCAAACCTAACGCACAGTAACCTATCTCAATCTTTCTCCATTGTAACCACTAACCCACAACCACCACCCAGGCTTAACTTTACCTCACCTCATCACACCTCCATTCATTTCCATTTTGACTACTAACCCACTAACCTCCTGCCCCATCCAGCCGCGTACTGGTTCGGCGACTGCGTCTTCGGCCCTGAAGCTCTCGAGACCCAGTACGAGCGCATGACGGGGCTCAACGAGGACTACGGGCCGCAGTACAAGGCCCTGACGCCATTCGTGCCGCGCTACATCTGCTACACCACCGGCAACAACGTCACCACGGACCAGCGATGACACAGGAGACAACACGTCACCTCCCGCAATCGTGCGGAGTTGGCGTTGGTGGTTAGGGACGCGTGGAATAAGAGGACGTGACAGTAGCAATGTGGAGTAAGAGGACGTAGTAGGAGCAGCTCTGAAGATTACCTGGAGTGACAGGACGTGATAGCAACAGCCTAAAGTAAGAGGACGTAAGATTAGCAGCTTTGAAGATGTCCTTAAGTGGAGGACGCCACAGTAGCAGGCAGAAGTACGAGGACATAACAGCAGCATTGACGATAACCTGTAATAAGAGAACGTGGCAGTAGCACACATGAAAATGACCCAGAGTAAGAGGACATAGCAGTAGCATCTCTGAGGATGACCTGGAGTAAGAGGACGTAATAGAAGTTCTGAAGGTGTCTTGAGTAAGAGGACATGACAGCAGCAGTTCTGAGGTAGGCGTGGAGTAAAAGATTATACTGTAGAACAGCCCAGAGTTTAACCTAGAGCTGTTTGTCTGCAGTAATACCATAGACACGAAGAGCAAGATGTACTGACCTGTTTTGGGAATGTGTAGGTAAAAAGTACAGATGAACTGGTGGTTGTGCTTGAGAAGCCATGGTGGCAAATAGGACAATGAGACGAAGCGTTATCAGTCAACATGTACAGTACAGTAGCTTGCAGTGCTGTATGTACGGTATGTATTGCTACATTCGGCTTGTACGCGCATGGTAAGGGTGAACAACTCTGTCATGCACGTTCAAGCCGTGTTTTTACGGGTCCCGAAGGGCAGCAAATCATTTTGTAGGGTCAAGGAACACCATTTTCTGTCATTGGAAAAGTAACTCGCCCGATCCATGTGTATCTTATCGGTGACAGTGTTTGGGGTGGAGAGTATCCAAGCCTTAACTGCAATGGTGAGCTGGATTGAAAACTCTGTGCACGCCAACAGAAGACGCTTGTGAAGTGTGGCCAAGAGCTCTTCTTTACCCTGTTTAGATTTCAAATGAGAACCTGACTCATTGATTTGGCACTTTTTATTAAGGCATTGAATGTTGATTGTATTTTAACACTGACTTTTAAATTTTTGAATTAAGATTGTGAACCAACTGAAGTATTGCTGCGTTGCTTTCCTCGGCGCCGAGTCTGTTACTACAAGCCGTTTATACTTATGTTAAGCTATTGCAATCATCCGTGTGTGCGATGGTTGATCCTGACAGTTATTGCTCAAGCCTGTATACTTAGGCTACTGTATGTCACAGCTGGTATGCGTCAGTAAATGAAGTGTTAACCTCTTCAGTACGGTGATGTATTTTTGTTTTGTATGCCCGACGATTTTATGTATCTGAGGAGATACGCTGAAATTTAAGGAGTATATGTAGCCTTCAGTAATCAGTTCACAACGAGTGTCTCGCCTGCACTGTATGAAAGTATCTGGCAGTAGTAAGACGGAAAAAAAAAAAAAAAAAAGTCGCCAGGCCGATGAGGTTAATACTGCATGAAGTTGTGTTGTCTTCATCGGGTTTACAGACAGTGTCCAGATCAGCACATTTTGAATTTAATGTACAAATACAACGACCTACCAGCACAAAATACTGCTAGACCTAAGATGTTTTTGCCGGATATGGAAACCCACTGTGAGAGGCATATTTTTATATTTCACATTCCTCAGGACTAAAAATCTTTGGAGGCCTGCAGTACTTTCTTATAACTATGTACAGTAACTCCTCATTATAAGTCGCTTTTTTCACGTTCTGTTGCTTTGTTAAGTCCATAGTAAATTATAGAAAAATCCACCATGAAAGTTTCGTATTTACCAATAGAGCTGATTTTCACCTTTCACCCAAATAACAGTACCAACCGCACAGAAATAGTTGTAAACATTTTGGAATATCCCTGACAAAATGTGGATTACCAGTACAGTTGGCTCAGTTCCCAGATATTGGCAAGTAAAGGGCGGAATAGCCGTTTTGACTTAAAAAAAAAAAAAAAAAAAAAAAGCCTAACGCCTATTATTGCTTTATTAATCATTCACCAGTAGCCTACCGTGCAGTTGGAAGGATTTTTTTTTGTTTTGTTTACATTGTTGTCTTAGCACTTGCCCTGCCTAACGCTTGCGTATGGGAAACCACTGTCGCAGCCGCTCGCCATGACCACTGCATATAGGCTACAAGAAAACGTGAGGGGCGAAGCGCACCCGAGCCGCCCTTCCCCAGCATTTATAATTTAACTCACACCTTGCATACTCGGTCATGGAAAACTAAGTCTAGATTAAAATCATTTTTAATGCGCATGATCGTTTTAGGAGTCAGTGGTCTGCAGTTACGATCTTTCCTTGCATTTACTTCTGCAAATTATCGTAGTCAGCTGTACACTGTCAGGCGTATGGCACTGAATCCTTTGAGGGGGCAGGAAGGAAAGTACCCGACATAGCATGTAACACTACAAACTGGAAGATTTTTCTTATTATAACAAAATAGTTTATTATGTAAACATTACAGTTTACGATGATACGGGTATCGTTAATGTGACAGACCGATATGAACTTCAGCAAAATGATAAAGCACATTTGTAGTACTATGTTTAACACGTTACTATAGCCAACCAGTGTTTATTTCTTATTATTTTAGATGAATCTGTGGAAACGGTATACTAAAACCAATAGTCGATGTGCGTGTAGCATTGTTCAGGTGTAGCCTACGCCCCGACTGGTGGGAATTCGTTCATTAGCACAAAAACGTCTGGTTGCAGGCCGAATAAAATCCTATTATGCACCCAGTACAGCGAATGGGTTAAATGTGTAACGCCTTGGACTGATGGCATATCGCACAGCCGAACAAAATCATGTGGGTATGGCTTGGAAATACGAGTAATCCCTGTGTGTATCCATAGCAACCAAAGGATTAAGAAACAACTTATATTTGGTACATCTGAGGAACCATAATTACTTGACCTATTCAGGTATATTACTGTTATAGTGTTCCGGTGACGCTGGATTAGAATGATTAAAAGTTTTCATGTACCGCACTACAGTAAAGCAGAAGCCATATGGAGGTTCCTGTAATATTTCGAAATTACATTTATACTTGTGAAACGTATAAAATAGGTTAGGTAATCCAGGCATACCTTGTATTTTCCCTTTATACGTGTTTGATATTTACCTATGTATACGTTAGTGTCTATACATATGGCAACATAGCAGTTTTCCCTCAGAGGAAGAGAAGCTGATTTTTTCCTGATGATCTTCGTGATACTGTTACTGTATTTTCATATGTTGCATACGTTCATAAGCAAATGCGCCAGTGTCTGCCCCACCAGATAAAGAGGACAAGTTCTGAGACGCAGGCCAAACTTGCTAAAGGAGAGGAGGGCACATCTCGAGAGAAGTAAAGGAATAAACACCAAACCTGTAAAGTTAACCTTACTTGACCTCGGACATCAGCGCCCTTGATGCGTGTGTAAACATAATAATAATAATAATAATAGTAGTAATAATAATAATAACTAGAGAAAAAATAGGGAATCTGTCAACTTCTTCCTTTTTCTGAGGTTCAAATATTCTTTTACAACATACGTTCCATGCAGTTCCATTTTTGACCACTGTGTTGACTGGAACTACTGCTGACTGTTTTTGTCACCAGCAGGTAAATAAAACGCTTCTTAATTTTTCTGCTTTTTTAGTCAGCCAAATCTGGCATCATATCCAATTATTTTTTAGATGTATGTAAAAGATGTCAGATTTTGTAGTACGATTGTTTCCCGTATTACGAAGTTCTGTGTTGATTACTACAACATACCATTATTATTTTTTTCCTTGAACACAGCGTGCTTACATGGGATGGTGAAAAGGGTATACGTGAGTGAACTTCAAGATGTGAGGGGGCGTTTTGGCCAGGAAGAAGGTAGATATATACAATAAATGGGTGGATGTGAAAACGATGGATGGCTCTGACTAGGGAGCGAACTGGTTGAAGGGATTTTGTACGATGGGATGCATGATTTTTTTTTTTTTTTACCTGATATTCGTGGGACTGACTGTGTCTCACTGGTAATCATGAAGCGCATATGTGTACAAAGGTGTGCCTGTGAGGTAGATTCAGGATTTCAGTGTTTTGAGTGGTGAGTGAATGAGTGTCTGGTCCATTCCTTTGGGTATGCGCTTGTGTGGTTCTCCCTGTATCGTGTTCTTTCTTTTTCCATGCATCCTGTATCATACCTCACCCCACCTGTTGGCGGGAAAAGAGGTGGCACGATAATAGTGTGATGATTATGATGATGATGAATGCTATGTTCCGTATTTTTATGTCGGTATCAGTATCAGTTCACATGAGGTCCACTTCTGAACCAGACCTTCTACTTGGAGGGAAAGTGATGGCCAGAATTAACGTTTCCCATGCTGGTCAAATACGAGTGAGGGGGTTGTCTGTAGGAAGAGTGATGCATGTGAAAGTCAGAGTGATGTATTAGTTATATATGTGTGTGCATTAGAAGCTGTACTGTAATGCCTTCGGTAGAACTGACAGTGCAAATATTAGAAGCAAATGAAAGCACATACTACCAGCACCTACTTAATTGTCTATCATGACTTGTATTCCAGTCCTAGGCTTGGGGTACAAGCATTGCGAAACAAGTATTCCACCGATCAAACCACCACAACTTATGCATATCCAGAAGATTTTGTACCTCGCATGAGAGATTCTCCGAACTGTGCTCTCCTGGGCTGAGTTAAATCGTGTGGGCATAGCAAGAATAAAATAAAAATGACGTCCCCTGACTGGACTGGTTTAACATACCAATGGCACTGGTACATGCCAGAAGAGTTGACTCTAATCAGCCTTGTTGGCTGGGTGTCAAACAATAACCAAGACAGCTGGGACCAGTCCATAAAAAAACAAGGTTGTTAAGAAATTAGAGCACGTCGGTACCTTGATTATAGATATATAGTTCTTTAGATATGGATCTGCGGTGTCTTAGTGGTTAGCGTACCTATCGTGAAATGTAAGCCTCGAGGATAGGGTTCGAACTCATGTTGTGACAGACGTTGAAAATGAGTGATGGTGGTAGTGTGTTAGTGTGTCCATTAATGTGCTTGAATATATCCACACCCACTGGGTTTTACTGATGGCATATAGATACTAACAAATACAAAGACAGCAGCGCAACACTGCAACTTTTACATACTTCAATCTTCTTACTAACACCCCTTCCCCATTCATACTTTGCCAGCATGGGGAAGGGTTAATATTGGCAGTAACTTTACCTCCAAGAAGAAGGTCCGGCTCATCAGTGGACCTAACATGAATTGGTATACTACGTGTATACACAGAATACTGACAAAGAATAGAAAAAGGCACTGAATTTTGTGGTTAGTTTTCTCCACTTTTTTTTTTCTTTTACCAGAAGTGTCACATGGTGCCAGACCTTCATTCAGCCAGCCACAAGGCCTGTCAGAAATGGCATGTGGGAAAAGTTAACCAATCTGCTGGTGTATCCCATATTGCCCTCCATGTCCAGTTAAAGGTTTTAATTGAGTTTTGATAATGCACCCAACTTGGTTTCATGTTTGCCTCCTAATTGTCAGTCTCAACAATACGGATACTATACCTTCATGAGTTAATCCTGCTGCCCACCAGATTCCGTAACGCTGTTGACAGCTGATATTCGTACAGCTGCTGTAAGAGGTGGCTGGGTGTGGTGGCTTACCTTGTACACCGTTACTGTTTCCAGAAGGATGGGTTAGTGAGAAAACATACGACATATAGATAATATTAATATATGCTGGAAGATGACAGCCACATCAGAGAGTTCACACTGTAGTGGAATGGGGAAAAGACATTCATTATTTGGAGTTAAGAAACAAATAGTGAAATTGAGCATACACGACTCTTGATTGATAGGGCATGAGTGAGGAAACTACAGAAAATATTCTTAACAAAAAGAGGAAAGAGATGAGACTGCCGGGAGCTAAGGCATCACACCAGTGCAGGATATCAAAATCTTGCCCTTTTGTGCCTGCTTCACTTTCTACCCCTGGCGTAAATCCACCACCACCCTCACATGTTGCCACCATCACCACCACCACCATTGAGCAAGAGGTGTAACCCAGCAAGAGCCATATCATGCAAGAGGTGGTGACCCATTTAGGCCACAGCAGGAGAGATCCCACCAGTGCAGACAGGATTCCACCCCCTCCCCCCCAGCTGGCTGTCTCCTGTGCCACAGTCAGACCATTTTCACTGCCGCTGTCACCATTGAAGCCACTGCCATCCCCAGGCACCTGAGTGCAGCAGCCACTACAGTCAAGACCTCTCCCCCAGTGGCCAACATACTTAACACCGAGCAGCTGTATATCCTACAGGTGCGTCTCAGTCAGTGTTTGATGCATCTGGTAGGTGGTGCAGCTGCCATCAGACACTGGCTTAGACAATGATGTCATGTTGGTGGCTTATGAATGGCCTGGAGGGTGATGTAACTGTTGACATACAGCAGTTTAGGACAGTGTCAACACCAGTGACAGTTCATCATCATGTCAGTGACACCTCAGATCGGCATAACCTCTGGCTACAGACCTTCCACCCTCAGTAGGCTCAAGGTCTCTTAATGGAATGTGCAGGGAGTCAAAGACAAGAGACCAGAAATCACTGTGGTTGTCGTCTCCTTCTGTAGGAGACTCTGACACTGGAGGCCTGTGATCTGGGATTAGGGGAGCGCAGTGCACTTTGACCCTTGCACCAAAGATGGTGGCTAGGGCTGCATGGTGCTGACCAGGAGAAGCCTCTCCCACCACACAGTTACCAGCTCAGTGTACTATGGTGACACTGTGAAGGCCATAACAGTGGATCTTCAACTGTTTCCTCTTGCTAATGTATAATATCTACATGCGCAATGGGAGAGACTTGGAGGCAGGAGAACTGCTGCCCCTGGCCAGTCTCAAATGTGTGGTGGTGGACTGTGACTTCAGTGCACACCACTCACTGCGGCAGTCCCACTCTCCTGCCAACCCATCTGGCCATCACCTGATGGAGGTGCTGGTTGAGCTATGAGACATCACCCTCCACAGCTCTGCTGAGACTGTGGTCTCCCAGTTACTCACTTAAAGTCGGTGTCGGTGAATAAAACCCACACTTGTAGACGAAGAATATAATTACCAAACAGTTTCGGTGGACACTGCCACCATCTTCAGTGGTCAAGATAGTGAGAGGGAATGACATATTGACTATACAAGAGTTCCTTTTTATGCGTGTGTGTGTGTGGAAGGGGGGGTAAAGGTGGGGTGGGGTAGATTGTAAGCGGGGATAAACCCCAGGGGGGACATTACCGGGCAGGTCAGGTGTAATTCCTATCTGACCCTACCTGTGTCTTAGCAGGAAGGGACATTTCCACTAGGGACCTCATTATTGGATCTAGCTTGTACATCCAATAATGAGGTCCCTAGTGGAAATGTCCCTTCCTGCTAAGACACAGGTAGGGTCAGATAGGAATTACACCTGACCTGCCCGGTAATGTCCCCCCTGGGGTTTATCCCTGCTTACAATCTACCCCACCCCACCTTTACCCCCCCTTCCACACACACACACGCATAAAAAGGAACTCTTGTATAGTCAATATGTCATTCCCTCTCACTATCTTGACCACTGAAGATGGTGGCAGTGTCCACCGAAACTGTTTGGTAATTATATTCTTCGTCTACAAGTGTGGGTTTTATTCACCGTCTTTGATTATCACGCAAGAGTGATTCATCCAGCCATTAAAGTCGGTGTGTTTAGACGTCTCCAGGATTTCCTGATTTACCTAGCTGTACCAGCCTGTTGTGAAAACTGTCAATGAGTTTAGTGACCTGTGATAAAATGTTCTGCTAGTGTGTTCTAGTGTTACACTCGAGAGTGTTGAGAGTGCTGAAATCTAGTTCTGTTGTGTTGTGAATTTGTATTCCCTTGTGTTTAGTGTGTAAAGTATATTTGTGAATTTGTATTACTCTTTGAGTGATTACTGTGCGTGATGGCTTCCTCTACAGTTGTTTGTCACCGCTGCAAATTTTGAGGACTACCTTGTGTTAAAGGAAGAACTTCTCAAATTAAAACAGGAGGTACAGGTTCTCAGGCAGGAGAAATCACAAATGAAAGAACTGTTGGAGGAGAGAAAGCAAAAGGCTGAATGTTGGACACTTGTTCACAAGGGTTCAACAAAGTTCATCCTTAAGAAACAAGCAGAGATAAAAACCACAAATGCATTCGACACACTACACGACGAATGTAGAGGGAAGCACAGATGGAGGAGGGTGAGAATACTACCCATAGGAATGCTGAGAAGAAAAAGAAAGGTAAGAAAAGTGTCATTATTGGAGACTCACAAGTAAGATACCTAAACAGAGCAGTTTAAAATACACATAGTAAACATGCGTGTCTTCAGGAGATCAGACTGGATAACGTGTTAGGAAACATATCAGACATCGTGAAGGATAGTGGAGATAAACCCACTGTCTACCTCAGTGTAGGAAGCAACGATATTGGTAGGCGTAGGAGTGAGGTGCTGCAGCAGCAGTACAAGGATGTGTTGAAGAAGCTTAGGGGAGGGACCCCTCTAGTACTCAGTGTTTTGCCTACGAGGCGGATTAAGAGGGAATGGTTGAGCAGGGCGATAGGTTTTATATGCCGCCTTGAAAGTGTCAAAGAGTTAATGCAATACCTTTCATAGTCGGCTGGGGGCGATCTTATGGAGGGGGTGCGATGTATAGTTGGGATGAGATTCATCTTAATAGACGAGGAGTGACTGTTTTACCTAGACCGATAGGCAAAGTTTTTTTTTTTTTTTTTTTTTTTTTTGGTGAGGTGTACAGGAAGATGTAAAAACTCATTTCTGGGATCATTATCATCAGGTTTGGATAGATGCATTGAGACTTGCAAAAAAATAAGAAGAAAAGTTTAACCATCAGTGTAGATACATCCATTCAGGCACCTCAAAATGAGCAGGCGATGAGAGAGAGAACGATGATAGAGGAGCAATACTTGCTAGTGTGGAAATTGTTATAATAATGGAAAATACAGTTTCACAGGTGTTGACGAAGATAATAAATCACAGTGTAGAGGCATAAGTACTAGTAATAATCTGTGTGTACTACACAAACAGCAGGAGTTTACATAATGAAATGGATGAACTGGGGGCTTTAATTTGTACAGAGAAAATATACATTGCCGTTATTAGTGACTCTTGGATGAATACAGACACTCGAGAATTTTTAGCGGAATATCAGATGAAGGGCTATAATATTATTGAGACAAACTGTCTGTGAAGAAAGAGGGGCGGGGTAGATATTTATGTAAAGAATTCATTAAACTGTTACAAAAAAGCTGATGTTAAAGTAAACATGGACACAGAAAGTGTCTGGCTTTAAATCGGTAATGACAAGGAGATATTAGTCTTAGGAGCTATCTACAAATCCTTCAAATTAAGTAGAAAAGATAGTAAATACCTCTGGGAGGAAATTAGGAAAGCATCACAGTCCAGCTTAGCAATTATAGTAGGGGTTCTTAACCTGCCAAGGATATATTGACGAAATCAGACAGGGATGCACAGTCAGAGGAATATCTAGAGGTACTACAGGATAACCAGGGAGCCCACTAGAGGTAATACTATACTATATTTGGTTTTAGCTAAGACAGAAAACGTCATTAGTGTTATAGAAGTTGGCGGACAACTTGGTAATAGAGATCACAAGTGCTCCCGGGCCCTTTGGGCCCCTCACACTTGCTCCTGCGGAGGGCTTTCGCGTTTATGTGCTGTTCTAGTGTAACGCCTGCTGCTCCCGCTTTCGTCAGACGGCCGGTAGCCACCCCGGAGGTGTTACCCTTGAGTCGGCCTGTAGCTGCTCCACACACTTCCTGCAGGAGTCGGCCTGTAGCCGCTCCCGCCTTTGTCAGAGGGTCAGTAGCCGCTCAAAAGGTGTCCCTGGGTTTGCTGGTAGCCATTCACCCTCTCAGGACACGGCCAGTAGCCGGGCCTCGGCACCTTGTGGTCACGCCCTTGGGAAGCCACAGCCAGTAGCTGGGCTCCACGGCTGGAAGCAGCAGAGAGCAGCCCCGCCACCCCAGCGTGAGACGAGTTTCCTGACCCCCGACGCATAGGACGTAGAGGAGTACTGGAGAGGCCCTATAGCATCCCCCAGTCTCTGCTCCCTACAACTGGCCCTGGAGAAGACCCACCTGATGGACCCTGACGCAGACCGGTGCCACAGCCTCTCCCTGATGGCGCCGCCTAGCTCTGGGGGCCACAGCCCTCGGGAACCCCAGGCCCTCCCCAAAACGCCCAGGCAGGACCTCTCTATGCCCCGACGGCGGAGGACCTCTACCTCCGGCAGGAACATGAACGAGAGGTTCAGGCAATTGTTCAGCCCCAGTCCTGAGGGCCACACTCCTGTCTCCAGCCCGGAAAGTACAGGCCCCTTCGCCACCTGTAGCCCCGGACGAGAGAAGACGCCTCTGCGCGTGATCCCGTGCCCTCTCGACACGGCCTCCCCTGGCGGTTCCCCTGTTCCGGCAGAGCTGTAGCCGGCATGTCTCCCTGCCGCGCCCACCACCCAGTGACCCATGAGACAGTGACTGCGCCCCAAGTGTAGGATAACAGTGGCGAGGCGATAAAGTGCATTCGTAGTACCAGACCAAGTGTTTGAGTGAAATTGGAATAATAATGGTCTAATATATGACAGGGCGGAACAGTGAATAACCCATGCAGAATCAAAGTGATAGTTGAAATACAGCATAGTGTCCAATCACCTCCACCAGGGATTCACCATAGTGCCCCCAGAAACTTCCAGACACTCCCACAAGGACCCCACGGAGGAGCAGCAGCAGCACACCGAGACTCAGCGCAACAATGGCAAGTCAGCCAGGGCCGTACGCCCCTTTGACTCGGAGCCCTCCCGCCGTCGCCATAGCAGGAATCCTGCACTACCATCTGGGCGAGGTTCCACCAACCCATCTCGGGGTGGAGCTGTCTGTCCAGCTCCAGTCAGTGCCCCTCAGCAGTTGCCCTGTTGCCACTCCTGCCTTCTATCGGAGTGTGCCAGTAGCCTCTCCGAAGGTGTCTTCCCTCTTGGGACAGCCTGTAGCCACCCGCCCCTCATAAAGGAATCAGTCCAACACCGACCTGAGGGTAATCAGGAGACGGCCAGTAGCCGCTCCCGCCTTCGTCAGATGGTGTCACCCCCTCCCGAAGGAGATGGCCTGTAGCCGCTCCCACCTTCGTCAGACGGCCAGTAACCACTCCGAAGGCATTGCCCCCGAGTCGGCCTGCAGTCGCTCCACACCCCTCCTACAGGAGTCGGCCTGTAACCGCTCCCACCTTCGTCAGACAGCTGGTAACTGCTCCAAAGGTGTTGTCCCCAAGTCAGCCTGTAGCCGCTCCTCACCCCTCCTGCAGGAGTCGGCCTGTAGCCACTCCCACCTTCGTCAGATGACCGGTAGCCATTCCGAAGGCTTTGTCCCTGAGTCAGCCTGTAGCCGCTCCTCATACCAGCAGAAGGAGACGGCCTGTAGTCGCTCCCTACCCCTCCTGCAGGAGTTGGTCTGTAGCCGCTCCCACCTTCATCAGACGGCCGGTAGCCGCTCCAAAGGTGTCCCGAGGTGCGCTGGTTCCTATTCCCCCTCTCAGGCCATGGCCAGTAGCCGGGCCATGGCACCTTAAGGTTGTGCCCCTGGAAAGCCACGGCCTTTAGCCGGGCCCCACGGCCGGAAACAGTCGAGAGCAGTCCTGCTGCCCCAGCGTGAGACGAGTGTCCTGTCCCCCAACGCAGTGGACGTGGGAGAGTACTAAAGAGGCCCTATCGCCTCCCCCGGCCTCTGCTTCCTACGCCTGGCCCTGGAGAAAACCCACCTGATGGACCCTGACGCAGACCAGTGCCGCAGCCCCTCCCTGACAGCGCTGCCTGACTCTGGGGGCCACAGCCCTCGGGAACTCCAGGCCCTTCCCAGAACTCCCGGGCGGGACCTCCTTATGCCCCGACAGCAGAGGACCTCTACATCTGGCCGAGACCTGACTGCAAGGTTCAGGGAATTGTTCGGCCCCAATCCTGAGGGCCATACTCCTGTTCCCAGCCTGGAGAAATCGGGCCCCTTCGCCACCTGCAGCCCCGGACGAGAGAAGACGCCCCTGCGCGTCATACCATGCCCTCTCGGCATGCCCTCCCCTGGCGGTGCCCCTGCCCCAGCCGAACTGTCGCCGGCGTGTCTCCCCGCCGCACCTGCCCCCAGTAACTTGTGAGACATTGATTGTGCCCTAAGTACAGTGCAACAGTGACAAGGTGACAGTGTACTTTCCTAGCACCAGGCTAAGTGTTTATGTGACAGGGAAATGATGGCCTAATATACAGAGGGCAGAATAGTGAACCATTCCTGTGAAATCCAAGTGATAGTGCATAAGACTCATGTACGACTCCCTTCACGTTATCATCAGTGTAACGACAAAGCCGTGGAATTCATATTACTAATTTATCTAAATGTCCCTTGCTCTTAGAAAATAATAAATCAAACACGCTATCAATACCCTCCACTTCATATTACTATAAACATAATTAGACCCCAGTGCCTGACACCCACCCCTAGTGAACTTTACTTTCAACTCCCCCCCCACACGCGCAACAACCTTGGATCGTATTGTGATAATTAACAAATAACCCTTTGCACTTGAAAAATATAAGTTGAACGCGCTATCATTAACCTCTGCCTCATACTACCATAAATACAATTAGATCTCACCCCCTTCCCTGGTGAGTCCTGTCGCTCACTCCCCCACGTGCACCGAGACCCTGGACGACACTATAATACTGTACACTACGCCTTGAGTGTTATTCCCAGTACATACTATTGTAGTATCCTGCGAGATACTGAGAATCTAGTTATAAGAGTTTGTAACTGACCAAATATTGTGCTGTATCATCTGCTGTTGTCCCTTCTCTGACTAAGTACCGTAATACACGTGTAAAGGTTATTGCCTGAAGTTTTTGTGTCCTGCCTCTCTCTTATTTGTCCTAAGCCCCGGTCTCGAAAGAGGACTCCTCTTCACGTTAGGTGTTCTAGGAGCGCGAAGTCGAGCCTTAAACACCTTATAGTATTACAATAGTTGTAATGCTAGGTGAAAAAGGCCCGACTCCTCGGTCCTAGAACACCTAACGTGTAGCGGAGTCCTCTTTCGAGACCGGGGCTTAGTGCAATAGAGAGAGGTAGGACACAAAAACTCCAGGCAATAACCTTTACACGTATATTACCACAGTCAGACACAGGACAAAAGCAACAGATAATACAACACAGTATGTGGCAGAAAATGAAACCTTAACTAGATATTTAGTATCTCGCGGGATGCTGGCTTAACAGACACTGATGCTAATACTGTAAGTTTAGTGCACAGGTGTACATTGAAAACAGGATCGCAGTGCGCGTGGGAGCGTAGGAGTGGGTCTCACACGGGGGGGGGGGGAGGGCGAGGGGTGATGCGCTAAGGGTCAGATCAAAGTTAGAGTAATATTGGGAGGGAATTGATGTTACGGATTCTGACTTAGTATTTTTTGATAGCAAGGGGATTTTGACAATTGATTATTTTGCTAATCCAGGTTCTTACATACGCACTGACTGCTGAGAGGAGATTTCTTAAGGGAGGGTAGGAGACACTGGGAATTTACTGTGTTTATGGTAATACGAGCGGGAGGATATTACTAACACTTTTTCTCTACTATTTCCTGGTAGCAAGGGACGTTTGGATATTTTACTACGGAGAATCTCTCGTGGTAGGAGTCTTACTGACTTTATACAAGGGCGTCACTCGTGAGTCTGATTCACCAGAACTTAGTCTCGCACTCGTCCTTATTAATCTGCCCATGATATCACTCGCCCCGGTATTCAACATACACTAAGTCACTGTATCACTGTTACACTAATTCTGGGGCAACATCACACTTAACATAAGTCACTTATATGGTGGGGACGGCAGGGAGACATGCCGGCAACAACTCTGCCGCAATAGGGGCACCGCCAGGGGAGGGCGTGCCGAGAAGGCACGGGACTCGCAGGGGCGTCCTCTCTCGTCCAGGGCTGCAGGTGGCGAAGGGGCCTGTAGTCTCCAGGCTGGGTACAGGAGTGTGCCCCCCAAGACTGGGGCCAAACAGGTCCAGGAATCTCTGGCTCAGGTCTTGGCTGGAGGTGGAGGTCTTCCTCCGTCGGGGTGTGGAGAGATCACGCCCGGTCATCCTGGGGAGGGCCTGGAGTACCCTAGGACTGCAGCCCCCAGAGTCAAGGTGCGCTGTCAGGGAGGGGCTGCGGCACCGACCTGAATTAGGGTCCGTCAGGTGGGTCTTCTCCAGGGCCAGGTGTAAAGAGCAGAGGCCGGGGGAAGCTGCAGGGCCTCCCTGGGGTCCTTCTGTGCTGGAGGTCTGGGCACTCGTCTCACGCCAGGGCGGTGACACTGCTTGCACCTCTCTCTGGCCGTGGGGCCCGGGTATTGGCCGTGGCTGCCCAAGGGCGCAACTATAGGGCGCCAAGGACCGGCTATTGGCCATGGCCTGAGTGGGGGAGTCAGCGTGCCTCTGGACACCTTCGGAGCGGCTATCAGCCGTCTGACGAAGGCGGGAGTGGCCTCTTGCCGTCTCCTGCAAGAGGGAAGGGGAGCAGCTATAGGCCGACTCGGGGGCAACACCTTCGGAGTGGCTATCAGCCATCTGGCGAAGGCGGGAGCGGCCTCTTGCTGTCTCCTTCTGCCAGAGGGGTGAGCAGCTATCGGCCGATTCGGGGGCAGCACCTTTGGAGCGGCTATCGGCCATCTGGCGAAGGCGGGAGTGGCCTCTTCCCGTCTCCTTCTGCCGGAGGAATGAGCGGCTATCAGCCGTCTCTGGGGCAGCACCTTCAGAGCAGCTATCGGCCGTCTGGCGAAGGCGGGAGCAGCCACTTGCCATCTCCTTCTGCCAGTGGGAGGAGCGGCTATCAGCCGTCTCCTGCAGGAGGGGGTATTGGGCGGCTATCGGCCGTCCCAGGCAGGATACCTTCTGACAAAGGTGGGAGCAGCTATCGGCTGTCTCCTTGTTACCCTCAGGTCAGTGAGACTCCTATTCCCTTACAAGGGGCGGGAGGATATCGGCCGTCCCTGAAGAGAAGGCACCTTCGGAGTGGCTATGGGTGCACTCCTGTAGAAGACGGGAGCGGCTATCGGCCGTCTCCTGGGGGGCGCTAGTCGAAGCTGGACAGACAGCTCCACCCTGATCTGATCTGGTGGTCCCACTCCCTGAAGGTAGTGTTGTCTTCCTGCTAGGGCGACGGTGAGGCAGCTGGGTGCTATAGGGGTGCATGGCCTCGGCTGACTTGTGCCGTTGTCGCACTGCATCCTGTGGTTCGGCTGCGGCTACTCCGTGGGGTCCAGGTGGGGGTGTCAGTGAGTTTCTGGGGGCACTGAAATACACACCTCCGCCGCCACCAGACCAACCACCCCGCCACCCTCAACCCTACCACTGAGCCACCACCTCACCACCACCCCCGGAGTGCCACCCCCCACCCTACCACTGAGCCACTGCCTCACCACCACCCCAGGAGGACACCATGGCAGACCAGGTCATTGTCATTGGGACACTGACCCGGAGCGAGAAGGGCGCCAGAGCTCCCCTGTCCTAAGTCCCTCTTCCACCCAACCAGTCCGACAGTGACCACGCAGGGGAAAGACACGACCCTGCGGGCGGAGCAGCCTTCACCAGGTTTGGGGTGGGACTGAGCCAGATTCATTCCCAGACAACACCGCGGTACGGCCACTGTATGTGCTGGGGAGGGTACAGCCACTGTACGCCCCTCAGTTGTTTTCCCCCTGTAGCGCCGCCACAACAGCCACTGTACGTGTGGGGGAAGGAGCGGCTGTTGTACGCCCTTCAGTTACTTCCAGTGGGGCAGGCAGACCCGCGGTAACGGCCACTGTATGTGCCGGGGAGGGAGCGACCACTGTACGCCCCTCATCTGCCTCTTCCTCCTTTGGGAGCAGCACCGCCACAACAGCCACTGTATGTGTGGGGGAGGAGCGGCCACTGTACGCCCTTCAACTGTGAACCCTGGGGATTAAGGAACCGCCACAATGGCCACTGTACGTTTGGGGGAAGGAGCGGCCACTGTACGCCCTTCATCCATGATTCCTGAGGTCCTCCCGGAGAAGGAGGTCCCTTGCGTGGCCGGCCTTTCACCTCTTGGCTGTGTGGGATGCCCCTCTCTTACTCCCTCCAGGTGTGGTTCCCCGGAGGTGCTGCCGGAGTGGTGGCGCAGCCCTGTGTCGGTCCTGCCACCTACCTCTGGTCGGCTCCGGTCTGACGGATGCCAGACAGAAGAGGTGCCGCAGTCTGCCCCTGACGGCACCCCTCCCTACAGGAGACCGCAGCACCCAGGCTCCCAGACCGGATCGGCGGGCCCCAGAGCCAGGCCGTTTGGGCTCCACTCCCCCACGGCTCTCTGCCCGGAATAAGAGACGACAGGCCCGCCTCCTGCAGCCGTTCGGCCCCAGTCCTGAGGGCCACCCTTCAGGTCGAGGCCCCCAGGTCGGAGGGCTTCCCTGCACCCCACCGACGAGGCTCCAGCACAAGGGCCTCTCAGGTCGAGGCCCCCAGACAGGAGAGCCTCCCTGCACCCCCCTGATGAAGAAGGCCGGGGCAGTGACACCCCTACAGGTAGTCCACTGTCTCCTGCAGGAGGGCTTCCCAGTAGAGCCCCCTCCCATGCCCGGGCGCCTCCTATGTTAAGGCCAGGAAACAAGGGCAAGTAGTGACTTGAACGCATCTCGTGTGCCTTGAAAAACCACAGAGACGGGAGTGAACAGTGACAGTGAAAGAGTGAGGCCAGAATAATATAAGTGACACACAGTGAGACAAATACCCAGGCAGAACAGAAAAGACTAGTGAGCACGGGCACAGAGACATACGGAAATGGTAAGAGCACGAGGAAAAGCCAAAAGTCTGTGAACAGTGTCTCCGCGACTAAGTAACTATCCTGAGTGTCGTGACTCGCACTCTGACAAGTTATACCGTAGTAATACTCACTCTCTCGACCCCTGGCCCTCTTTAGCCCTAGTGCATCTGGTTGAGACTATTAAATGCTAATTCTGCTTATGGACATAATACGGGTATATAGACATTACAACTCACCACCGATGTATAATTGCAGAACTCCACTCTCTGCCTGTGCTGTGTGTGATACATTATATTGGGGAGCTAACTCTGTAAACCTGTCTCCATCATATCCTGTAACTCTTTGTTTGTATATTGTGACAGTGTATTGAAATAAGCCAATAGATGTATTAAGGTGTACTGCCTAGTTTTTATGCCCTGTTCCTTTGTAAGTGTTTTATTCGGTCCGGAAAGAGGACCCCGCTCAGTCGCGGGCGTCTTTAGGGCGAGAATTCGGACTAAAAACATCCCGCATAACAGGCACTATGCTGTAGTTCACGCATTTCATTAGTGAATTAGACCCATGTGTAAAACCCTTCATAACAGAAACACACAAGCCGTGGAGTGTGTATTAATAATTAACCAAAAGTCCCTTGCTCTCAGAAAGTGGTAAAGTGAACACGCTATCAATAAACTCCGCCTCATATTACCATAATCACAGTTAGACCCCAGTGTCTTACACCCTCCCTTACTGAGCCTCATCTCCAACTCCACGCGCTCAGAGACCTTGGACTGTACTAATTCTGCATACTCCGCCTCGAGTGTTATTTTAAGTGCATTCTCCCATAGTATCCTGTGAGATACTAATTATCTAGATGTAAGTGTTTGTGATTGACCAAATATTGTGTAGTAATATCTGCTGTTGTCCCTTGTCTGACTGAGTAATACACGTGTAAAGGTTATTGCCTGGAGTTTTTGTGTCCTGCCTCTCTCTTATTTGTTCTAAGCCCCGGTCTTGAAAGAGAACCCCGCTACACGTTAGGTGTTTTAGGAACGGGGAGTCGAGCCTTAAACACCTAGCATTACAAGATGTGTTAAGGTATACTGCCGAGTTTTTATGCCCTGTTCCTTTGTGATTGTTCTACTTCCGGTCTAGAAAGAGCATCCCGCTCAGTCGCTGGTGTCTTTAGGACGAGAGGTCGGACTGAAAACACCCAGCATAACAATAATACCACCAGTTCCACCAACATATAAAACTTGGACATCCTGCAGTAATATTACATAACCTCTCTGCCCTAAGTGCTATTCACCTTACCCGACCTTGACCTGAGTAGTATCCTGCGCGATTCCAACAACCCATATCTAATAAATGTTCAGTGTATCGGTTTTCGTGACATCTACCCGTTCCGCTGTAGAATTTAGTAATACACGTGTAAGGTTGTTGCCTTGAGTTTTTGTGTCCTGCCTCTCTCCTATTTGTCTAAGCTCCTGTCTAGAAAGAGAGCCCAGCTACACATTATAAGGCGTTAGAGGGACGGGAAGCCGACCCCCCGAACACCTAGCATTACAGGCTGTATAGCCAGTTTTAACAAAATTAACGAAATCGCTGGTCAAGTCCTATATCGTACAGTACAAACCAAGGTCTTATTAGACACTGGTAGAAATATTACTCAAATCTTATTTGCCTTGCTAAAAGAAGGCGTAATTAAAAAATCTGTAAGGGATCAGAAGGGTTTTGCCTGAGGCGTCGTAAAGGCGGTTCAGGCATCATGCAAACGCATGAACCCCCGACTCATCCTCTCCCTTTGTCCTTAAGAAGGATCGGTTATTACCAATGTGCGAAGCTCACCCTCAAAAGACATTACGTCTTTTTCGTCCAAAACTGTGGACTAGGAGACATTATGCAAAAAATTAAGAAGAATGATAATAAAAACTAGGCTTTTATTTGGTAATCTATGTACATATATATAATGCATTTATTGTAATCGTGTTTATTTTAAATGTTTTATAATTTTGGAAAAATGTCTTGATTTGTCATTTCATACTAAATACGTCGGATACGTTATGATGGGCTGCACAGAAAATTTTCTCCTGACTGTAACTTGAAGAAAGAAAAAAATGTTATATACATAAGCATGAATGAATCATCGTATACGTGAAACAGTAGTATTTATGAAATATGAGTTCAGTGACGTATGGAATTGAAATAATGGGGTTATAATCAGCATAGCTTATATAATGGTTACCCATAAAATGTATTAGTTTTCTGTTAGTTTATATTTTTCTCGTATTGGACAATTCATTGCGAATAATATTTCGACAGTCATTCAGTAGAATAGCTGACATCGTATATTCCTTTTAATTCAACTTGATTTGATCATCTTAACTCAATTTCTAGTCTGTTCATATATAAAAATGACTTTGTCCTAACTTAATATTATTATTACAGTAAAAAGTACTTGGGGTGACGATGTGTTAGGAGTGACGAATATTATAAATCCTGTGTCGGAAAGAATTTGAAGTTGCTGCCGTGTGTCCATCATAACTGTAGTGCAGTGAAGTTATTTGTACATTAAAAAGGGGCCAACTTTCGTCGTTTAATGGGAAGGCCATAGGCTCAGTAGTCAGTACACTGCTCTAAGTAGCCTAAATTGATGAAACAAGCTCGAGTCGTGACAATCGGTAAAACAAGTTGTTCTGATGAACATCTCCAGGTAGCGCATTGCAGCCTTGACTGCCACAGTTATGTCAAGAAGAATAGGTAAGCAGCAGTGAAAAAGTAAGATCCTAATTACAGTACAGTGTGGTAAAGTAACGTCACAGGATTTAATCCACAGTGATTGAACAGCAAAGACAATTTTCGTTATCATTGGAAGACCTGGAGCTGATAGTGACAATAACATTGTGTTACCAAGGCACTGGCAGACGCAATTGTATGGCAGTGAAAATACAAGAGTAAGTTGTGCTATAATTCATATATTACATGTGTTAACTGAATTGTTTTTCTTCTGTTGGTAGAATTTGTAGAGGACATACCAGATGAAAATAAAACCACTATAATAGATATATTTGCAATGGAACTGCAGTAGGGAAGCCCCCCCCCCATAATTTGGTGAGATAATGTCATCATAGAGCATACTTCACCTGACTAGCCTCCCACTTGTAGGCAGCACAACCCTGTTTTTTTTTTTTTTTTTTTTCTGTTGCTTTTTTAATTGAATAAAATGACAGCTTTTTTAGCAAATTATCTTAAATGTTCCTCATTTAGAAAGAATACTGCGTTAGATGTAACATGACCTTTTATGAAATTATTAAGCAACGTTGGGTCTGGTTAGTACTTGGATGGGTGACCGCCTGGGAACACCAGATGCTGTTGGCATAACGTTCTCCCTACCTATCAAGTGGGGTTGGTGGAGGATTAGTGCCCCTCCCTGTAAAACAATTAACTCTAAGCCCTTGGCCACCCCGTTTGGGATACATGGCGTCTGGCAATGAATGAATGATGAATTAATATTTAAATTTGGCATAACCCAAACCAAGTGAAATACCAAATTAATATAAAATATGGGTAATAACTTACCAAAGTATATGACAGGTTGGATAGACAAGGATTGTGGAAAGTGTTAAGAATATATGGAGTAGATGGGAAGTTGTTGAATGCTGTGAAGAGTATGTATGATGGTGCTAAGGCTGCACTGCGTTTGGATGATGAACTAAGTGAATTTTTCTCTTTGAAGGTTGGGTTGAAACAGGGATGTGTCTTGTCTCCATGGTCGTTCAATCTGTACATGGATGGGGTAATAAAAGAGGTACAAGGTAGGGTAGTGGATGTTGGAGTGGCCCTGGTGAGAGAGGATAGTGTTTGGAAACTCCCTGTACCATACTGTTGTTTGCAGATGATACTGTGTTGTTGAGTGAAGACGAAGGAGAGTTGCAAGGCTTGGTGGATGAGTTTGGGAGAGTGTGTAAGAAACAGAATCTAAAGGTGAATGTAGGGAAGAGTAAAGTGATGGTCTTTGAGAGAGGTGAAGTCAGTGAATGTACAGCGAGGTTGGATGGTGAGGAATTGGAAAATGTGAGTACGTTTAAGTACTTGGGTAGTATGATGAGTAAGGATCGAGGTTTGGAGGGTGAAGTGCTTGAAAGGGTACAGCAGGGAAGAAAGAGGTCAATTTTTACACGTTACCCTCATCCGATTTCCGACTTTTCGTTAACATTTTCTAGTAGAACTGATCATTCTAAGAATCTTTTCTTCTATGACATTTCTCTCGCAAATTGTTAATAAACGAGTTACACGCGATTTACTTCCACCAATCACAATCACAGATGAGCGCGTGCTCTGTCTGCTTACCCGCTCACATTTCAAAGTTTGTCCCGGAAGACCAAACTTTACACGTACTCCTCATTTTTACACGTTTCCCTCATCCGATTTTTTCATCCAACCTTAGTGTTTCCTGTTGTTTTTGGTGTGATTCGATCGATTTTAACCTTCGTTTCTATCGCAAGTCGCTAGTTTTTGTTGAACGCCACTAGCGACTTCCGGTGGAAAGAACCGGTCCAAATCAACAAAAATCACACCAAAAACAACCGAAAACACTCAGGTTGGATGTTTGTTATCACTTGAAATGTAATTTTCTGCGGTTCTTCCCCCTCCCCCAGGAATACTGGGGGACCTGTGGGAAACCGGGGTGTTGGGTGGGGGAAAAACGCAAAAGCGAGTGATTTCCTACTGGAACTGTTATCAAAATCAAATGAAAAACACTAAAATCCTTCGGAAGAAAATAATTTTAAGCTTCTTAGGGAATTCGTTTCCTAACTGGGGGGCTTCGCCCCTCAGACCCCCCATGACATTAACCAAACCTCATCTAACCTAACCTAACCGAGTGTAAATAAGAAATAATGCGGACAGAGCGCGCACTCGTCTGTGATTGTGATTGGTGGAAGTAACTCGTTTATTATCAATTTGCGAGAGAAATGTCATAGAAGAAAAGATTCTTAGAATGACCAGTTCTACTAGAAAATGTTAACAAAAACTCGAAAATCGGATGAGGTAACGTGTAAAGTTTGACCGAAAGGTTGCTGGTTCCTTGAAAGCAGTGATAAGAAACAGGGAAGTGAGCATGGAAGTGAAAAAGTTACTACATGACAGTATTGTGATACCAACTCTAATGTATGGAAGTGAAGCTTGGACATTGTTGGAAGGACACAAGTCAAGAGTGAGAGCAGTGGAAATGAGTTATTTAAGAGGAGCCTGTGGAGTCACATGGAGAGACAGGCTGATGAATGAGGATATAAAGGAGCGTTGTGGTGTGGATGTGGATGTGATAGGAAGCGTTATGAGGAACACACTGAGGTGGTTTGGCCATGTGGAGAAGATGGAGGGTGAAAGACTGATGAAGAGAGTGTATGTGAGTGAGGTGGAAGGGGGAAGAGGGAGAGGGAGGCCGAGGATGAGATGGAGGGATGGGGTGAAGAGGTATATGAGAGAGGGGGGTGTGAGTTGGGAGCAGGGCAGTAAAATGGCGGGGGACAGGGCAACGTGGAGGCGATTTGTTTGTGGCCACCCCAAACGGGATTGAGGCGTCTGGCAATAGATAGATAGATAGACTTACCAAACAGGCACAGCCATTCCGCCTGTATTATAACAGACTCACGATATCAAGGTAAATTATTTTGGAACATGAGCAACACAGATAATTAACTGTTCCACTGTGAGTGCCAGCAGTAATTGGAAAAAGAGAAAATATACCTCTTTGGGGGTATTTAACCCCCATCTACCGGGTAACATCCATACCCGTCACAGTCTGACTGCTACGGGGCCGCTAGGTGACATCTATACACACAGGTGTCTTCACGACACTTTGAACCAGCCGTCGTTTCATTGCATCACCAAAGGGTAGGGAGGGAGTCCCTCCATAGCACACAGGCAAGAGTCAGCCTGTCCCATGCTGTTGCCAGATGTACAACTCTGTCTTCAGGTTCCTATTTGTCTGATTCCTTACATGCCACCTGTAGCCAATGGCATCATCCATGTAGCCAATCCTCTTTCCAGGGATAGCTACTGGAAAAAGGCTCAGTGATAGTGCCATAAGGCATGCCTTGGATGCAACAGTGTCTAGTTTATCTAGTAGTGAAGTTATCACATTGAAAGCAAAGCCATAGTCGGCACCGTAGGCAGACACATGAAACCGTTCTACTCATGTGGCGAAAATTAGTTCTCTTCAGTTGATGTATTTTCTGCCATCACTGGCCTCAGTACTAACAAGGCATATGGGCCTGATGGGGTCCCTCCTGTTGTTCTCAAGAACTGTGCTTACATCCTGCCTAGGCAAACTCTTTCGCCTTTGTCTGTCAACTTGTACCTTTCCTTCTTGCTGGAAGTTTGCTCTCATTCAGCCAGTCCCAAAGAAGGGTAACCACCCCCAACCCTCCAACTATCGTCCAATTGCTTTAACGTCCTGTATTTCAAAAGTTTTCGAGTCAGTTCTTAATAGAAAAATTTTAAGGCATCTTTCTTATCACAACCTTTCCGATCATCAGTATGGGTTCCGTCAGGGACGCTCCACTGGCGATCTTCTCACCTACCTTTCAGACTCCTGGTCATCCTCCTTTCGGGACTTTGGCGAAAGCTTTGCCATTGCACTTGACATCTCAAAGGCTTTCAATCGAGTCTGGCATAAATCTTTAATTTCCAAACTGCCCTCCTACGGTTTCTATCCTTCTATCTGTGCCTTCATCGCTAGCTTCCTTTCTGGTCGTTCTATAGCCGCTGTTGTAGACGGCCATTGTTCTTCTCCTAGATCTATCAACAGTGGTGTTCCTCAGGGCTCTGTCCTATCACCAACTCTCTTCCTTTTATTCATCAATGATCTTCTAAGCTGTACATCTAACCCTATCCACTCATACGCTGATGACTCCACCCTTCACCTTTCCATTCGGTTCCCGCAACGCCCATCTCAACAGTTACTTCAAGAAACAAGGGATGAGGCTATGGCACACCTAATGTCTGACTTGGCTCGTATCTCTGACTGGGGTAAAAATAATATGGTTGTCTTTAATGCATCTAAGACTCAGTTCTTACACCTATCAACCCGACAAAATCTTCCACAGGTATACCCACTAATGTTTAATAATATTCAGCTTAATCCTGCATCATCCTTGAACATGCTTGGGGTTTCATTTACTCGGGACTTATCTTGGAAAGATCATATTACATCTCTTGTAAAATCTGCTTCCAAGAGATTGGGTGTGCTAAGCCGACTCCGCTCTTTCTTTACCCCTGCACAATTGTTGACTTTATACAGGGGTTTTATCTGCCTCTGTGTGGAGTACAACTCTCATGTGTGGGGAGGCTCCCCACATACAGCTCTTCTCAATAGGGTGGAGTCAAAGGCTTTTCGTCTCATTAACTCTCCTCCTCTTACTGACTCCCTTCAACCTCTGTCTCTTCGCCGCACTGTTGCATCTTTATCTCTTTTCTGTCACTACTTTAATGGTCACTGCTCCTCTGAACTGTCTGCTTGCATTCCTCCACCTCTACGACAGGCGCATAGCACCCATCTGGCAGCAAACTCTCATCCCTTTTCTGTCCAACTCTCTAATGCAAGAGTTAACCGTTACTCCCAGTCTTTCATTTATGCAACAGGTCAGCTCTGGAACTGTCTCCCTCTGTCTGTATTTCCTGCTGCCTATAATCTCCAGTCTTTCAAACGCAGTGTGTCCAGGCATCTCAAAATGATCGGATCTTGAATTTGGCTCTCTAATGTATTTTGTTTTTCTCTTGGAGGGAACTGTTACTGCGGGCTCATGGCCTTTGGTTCCTTCTTCCTCGCATGAAAAAAAAAAAAAAATTACTCATCACAGTAATGACCTAAAGACCTGGGGATACTTTCAATTCACAAGTGGAATTTTTAATCCCCGAGCTATACAACTATGGCCATATAGCCCCGCTAGGTTACAGGAGCGCGCTGCCGCTCCCGGCACAGCAGTCCCAGGCGAGGCTCGAACTCGCAATCCCCCGATCACGACTTCGATGCTTACCACTGAGCCACCGTGCCCCCTCACAAGTGGAAGAGTTGATGGGTAAAATGGTCATTAATTTGTTTCCCTAAGTGTTATGGTCTCTGAGATATTAAGGTTTGAAAACAACCAGTTTTCACTGGTTTCAGGGAAATTGTCCTTAGTGAAGTGACAACTGCGTTAAAAGTAGCCCAGCGTTTGCAGGTTAAGGAAGTGGCCAAGCAATGTTTACCAACCATCACTCTGACAGGCCGCGTTCAGTCAACTTTGGCCGCATTATTTGCCAACCATCGCTCCAACTTGATGCGCTAGTCTATTCTGTGTCAAAACAATGGGAAACTTCCTTACCTCACTTGCGTTTGACAGCCAGCTTTCAAGTTTAAAAATGTGCGTTAGGAACGTTAAATATGGCTGGCAACTGGCAGACGTTGGCAGACTTTTTACACATTCTAAATCTTCATTTATAGCGTTCAGAGGTGTTTATAAAAATCCCAGTAGCTGTGGTAATCCAGGAATAATAACAAGTAACCTGTGAAAGACTCATTTCAATAGAAAATATGGGAAGGCCATGCCCGTTTGGTAAATAATTAATTGTCATTATCATTATCCGGATCTCCATTCCCACTCTAGGGCAGGGTGAGGAGTAGCATTATCCAGACAGCCCAAATTTGTCCAATCCAATGGGCCACGCTTCCATTCACTCATCATTCAAGCTCTCGGAATCCTTGCTCTGATAAAATAATAAATCTGTAATACTCATTTACTGGCAGCTTTAGTCAGCCCATTCACTATACCGTATGTACCATATGGTATGTTTGGACTTTGAAGGTTGTTTCCGACATTAGGTGACATGGGGTAATAGTATTATATAACAGTAATAGACTATTACAGGGTTATCAAAGTAATAGTAATAGATCATAAATTCCTGGTTGTAAGAGTAATGCGGTAGTAATAGAAGGCAAAGTAATACCGGTAGGTAATTGTATATTACTTTCCTATTACAGACACCTCTTAAGTCTTAGGTGTCAACAGAATAAATTATACTGTATATGCATTGTCAGGCTATTGATAATTACTTAACACAGTACTATCTGGCAACTGCATCACCTGCAACAATGATAATCATATATAATGCAGTTTCTCATTAGCTTTACAGTATATTGTTCATGAAATTGTAGTGATTTGTATGAAACAGTTATCAGTACTGGTTACTATAGTCAATTAAAATAGCCTTCGCACCTTGTTTACCTGTTGGTAGTAACAGATAGTGACATTTTTCCACAAATACTGTATGTAGTGTGGCATTTTTCCTTCAGTACCAATAATGTTAAATACAGTATTATATACACAAAAACTTGAATGAAGCAGTTCTTTAATTTATGAAATATTAATTTGATGTTACCAAGAATTTAAATGTGTCAAATTTTTCTGGTTATCTATCTTTCTATCTGTTGCCAGATCTTTAATCCCATAAGGGGTGGCCACAAACAAATTGCCTCCATGTTGCCCTGTCCTCCGCCATTTCACTGCCCTGCTTCCAGTTCGCACCCCCTCACCCATATACAGTACCTCCCCACTCCATCCCTGCATCTCATCCTTGGCCTCCCTTTTCCTCTCCCCCCCCTCCATCTCACTCACATGCACTCTCCTTGCCAGTCATCCTCTCCATGTGACCAGACCACCTCATACCAGCATGTGTTTCTCCTAAAGTTTTGTATCACATCCACATCCACACCACAACGCTCCCTCATTTTCTCATTTGTCAGTCTCCCTCTCCATGCGACTCCTCATGCTCCTCTCAGATAACTAACTTATTTCCACTGTTCTCACTTTTGACTTGTGTCCCTCCAACAAGGTTCAAGCTTCACTTCCATACGTCAGAGTTGGTATCACAAAACTGTCAAGCAGTAAATTTTTCACTTCTGTGCTCACTTCCCTGTTTCTTACTGCTGCATTCAAGGAACCAGCAACTTTTCCTCCTTGTTGTACCCTTTCAAACACCTAACCCTCTAAACTTCCATCCTTATTCATCTCACTACCCAAGTACCAGTACTTATGCACACTCACATTTTCCATTTCCTCCCCATCCAACCTCACTGTACATTCAGTGACTTCATTTCTCTCGAAGACCATACCTTTACTCTTCCCTACATTCACTTTTAGATTCCATTTCTTACACTCTCCTAAACTCATTCACCAAACCTTGCAGCTCCCCTTCATCTTCACTTAACAACACAGTATCATCTGCAAACAACAGTCCTGGGAGTTTCCAAACACTGCCCTCTCTCATTAGGACCACTTTAACATCCACTGCCCTACCCTTGTATCTCTTTTATAACCCCATCCATATCTCCTAGAATGGAGATTTCAGAGAAGGGAGAAATGGATAGAATGTGTTCCATCGTAGAAGTAAAATAGTCAAAGAATTTTTGATAGTCAGTAGAATTAGGAGATAACCTAAACAGCACAGATATATTTAGTCAGAGAATGACAGGAAAACCAAAGCCAGAGTGTAGAGAATTCAGAAGAATCGAGTTCAGGAACACAAGAGCAAGATAAGTTGTTGTGTATAGGCCTATATAGACAATAGCCACCTTTGGCTTTGAAATGAGTATAGAGAAAGTAGGAGGATACAGAAAAGGGTCTGCTGTCAGTTGTCTTAGACAGCTGATTCTCAGTTAGAAAAAGAAGAGAGGTGGTGCTCAACAGAGCGAAAGTTAGAGGAAATGCCGCGAATGTTGCAGAAATGAAGAAGTGAGTCAGACAGTGGTTCCAGGCATCTTGAGTCGTCACCGGGAGAGGGGCAAAAGGTGGGGGCATTTATCCCCCCCCCCCCGGGACTCCGAGACTATGTTATTTGACGCCATTTTTTCTAAAATTCTGAAAAGGAAGTGTGGTGTGTACTGTGCATGTAGTTTGGTGTTGATAGTTAGAGAAACTTGTACCGGTATTGGAGAGCATGCTGGCCTACTCACTGTGTTACTGAGACACTGAAAAAGTTCAGCAAAGGGGGATGGTCGGGACCTAGTCCCGAGGGCTGATGAAACGGGAGCTCCAGCTCTCCCTGTCATCAGCTTTCCATCCACCTTGGGAGTACTGACCTGCACGACTGGTGCTACAGTCTACTCCTTAGAATGTTTCCTGTAAATGTTAGTAATGGTTGTTTTTTATTATAATAAATTGTGTGTTTGTCTTTCTCTTACACCATTATCATTATTTTGCATGCCTTAGCTTTTTTTTCCCCTTGAAATTCTTACAGCTACTTGATTTGACAGCTCTGAGGGGAGGGGAGGGGAGGGGGGAAGGGGTTAAGGGAGAGGGGTGAGCGGGAGTGGGTGCTGGAGTGGGTGAGTAACACCAAGAAAAAGATTTTGCATCCTTTTTTTTTTTTTTTTTTTTTTTTTTACAGCCACACAGCTATGAGAGAAGGGGATGGGGGAGAGAAGGTGGGAGGGGAGGTGTTGGTGGGAAGGGTGTTGGGAGTGAGTGAGGAACAATGACATAATTATTGTGCATGCTGTTGTTTGAAAATAAATTGAGCTGGAAAATTCTTAAGGGGGGGTAGGGGGATGGGGGGAAGAGAGGGGGGGTGATGGGAGTGAGTGAGGGAGGTCATGGGAGGGGAGGAATGGGGTGGGAACGCATAGAAAACTGGAGTCGCCCTGCCTGGAAGGGTAATTTTTTCCAGCTTTGAGAGACTATAGCTCATGAACCAGTTGGTCTAAAATGGTCTGGTTTGTGGCACAAGGTGTGGAAATTCAAGCTCTAAACCTTGGGCATAAAACTTCTACTTCTGTAAGAGTTGAGAAATTGGCTCCATATACTGTACAGATTTTCACTGCGGTATGGTTGATCGAACTGCGTATCTTAGGGGTTAACCCTGAGGTCACACTTAATGACTTTGTCCCACGTCTTTTTCGGTCTACCCCTCGCAGCCCCTCCCCCAGTATTAACGCTTCTCAATATCTGCACTCAGTTATCATCCCTCATCCTCTCCACATGCCCAAACCATCTCAATCTACCTCTCATCACAACACCAGTACACTCCAGTTCCATCCTACCTCTCAATTCTTCCATTGTAAACCCAGCTTCCCCAGGCCTTTCATGCAGGGACGCACTGCACATCCATCTAATCAATGTCATTTCTGTACATTTGAGCCTGCGAATATCCTCTTCCTTTACTGCCCAGGTCTCACCACCATACAGTATTACACTCCTAACATGCTGCATACAAAGACCCCTTAGCACGTAGGAAGAGTCCTCTCAATGTCAGGAGAAGCAACAGCTCCCTGAACTTCTTGCAACCACTTCTCCCCAAAGCCACAGAGCTAGCTCCAGCGCCACCTCCAGCACATAACATGTCTTCCAAATACCGTAACAAAACTCTTCCACACACTCAAGACTCACCAGCAGTTCAGTCCTTTCTTGCCTGACAATCTCCACCTGCTCTCTGTGACACTCCGCACTCATAAAAGCAGCATATCTCGCAGTTTACCTCTGATACCACTACATCTCTTGTGCACCCACTTATCACAAACACTGCACAAGATGGAAGTACTTCCCATGCCCTTGTGGCAAATTGCACATGGCCACTATCCTTCTTCTTTGACAGTACCGCCACCAACCCTAGATATCATCACTTTTGTTTTATCTGCATTTGCTCTTAAACCCTTGTGCACCATACCATCCCTCCACTTTCTAAATCTTTCCTCTGCCTCCCTTTCATTTTCTGCAATCAACACCAAATCATCAGCATACCCGGTACAACATCTCCCACGGGAGTCCATTTCTGAAGTCATGTGAGAGGGCTTCAGGTACCATGATAAACAAAAAGGGCCTCAAGACTGACCCCTGATGCACACCAGCATTCACAGAAAACTTGTCACTCAAATTTCCATTCACTCTTATGTGGGTATGAGCACCCACATACATGGCCATAGCCACCTGAGCCAGCCACTCCTCTATCCCAAACTTTCTCATTGCCCACGTCACCACCTCTCTAGGGGCTCTGTCAAAGGCCTTCTCCAAATCAACAAAAACAAAGTACAGTTCCCTTTTCTTTCCTATATATTTTTCCTGAAGCTGCTGAACAGTGAATATGGCATCAGTGTCCTTTGCCTGGCATAAACCCAAACTGCATCTCATCAATATTCACTCCTCTAATCATACCTGCTAGATCTCTCTCCGTTACCTTCATTATTTGATATAAAAGCTTTATACCTCTGTAATTTCCTCTTTCCAAGGCATTACCCTTCCCCTTGTACACATTTACAATTACACTCTTCAGCCAGTCATCTGGGACAGCAGACTCATATATAATCATATTTATCAGGACATTGACGAACCTCACCCCTATATCTCCTGAGGCCTTCAACATTTCAACAGTCGACCCAAACATACCTGCTGCCTTCCTCACCTGCATCTTGCCTGTTGCCTCACTCACAGTAGCAGCATCAAAGGCCAAGGGCCAAACACTGGATCTGCTGGCTCCAAACCATCCCTGTCTCAGTCAAACTCCTCATTCAACAACCAGCTATAATGGTCTCTCCATGCATCTTTAATATCCCCACTTTTCACCACTATCTTTCCTTCATCATTCTTCACACACTACTCACCTATAACATATATACTGTATATATATATATATATATATATATATATATATATATATATATATATATATATATATATATGTGTGTGTGTGTGTGTGTATATTTGTATATATGCGGCATGTGTTAGGAGTGTAATGCTGTATGGTAGTGAGACCTGGGCAGTAAAGGAAGAGGATATTTGCAGGCTCAGACATACAGAAATAGCAGTGATTAGGTGGATATGCAATGTGTTATTGAGTGCAAGGCCTGGGGAGGGCTAGGTTTACGATGGAAGAGTTGAGAGGTAAGATGGGACTGGAATGTATTGGTGTTGTGATCAGGAAAGGTAGATTGAGATGGTATGGGCATGTGGGGAGAATGGGGGTTGATAATTGGGTACAGCAAATAAGATGTGTTAATGTTGTGGATGGAGTAGTGAGAGGCAGATTAAAAAAGACCTAGGAGACAAGGTCATTGAGTGTGATTTCAGGGTTAAGGGACTAAATAGGGATGCTGCCAGTGATCGAGCAGCATGGAGAGTCGCCATTAAGTGACCAAGACAGACGCATACAAGCATGTTGGAGCCTTCAAAAACGAAAATGAATAATTATACAGTATGTATATACAGTATTTCTATATACTGTATATACATTATATATATATATATATATATATATATACATACATACATACATACATATATATATATATATATATATATATACATATATATATATATATATATATATATATATATATATATATATATATATATATATATATATATATATATATACATACATACATACATACATATATATACACCTTTCCCCCATTATTCGACAGCGATGCATTCCATAAGAAGTGGTTGAATAACGAATTGGTCAAATAATGAATCTATTTTAACCATAAGATTGTTAAGAAATAGGGTGGTTAGATTCCTGATCACCTTCGTTATTTAAAAAATATTCAATAAAGATGAAAAAATACCAATATTTTCCATTTTACACCTTTTATTCCTTAACCCCTTAACCGTGGGGCATCACTTTCGTGACGCTCAGGAGCAAGGGATCATACCGCTGTGCGTCACTTTTGTGAATCTGTGTTATTTTGAATTCGCCCGGGCTTTCAAGTGGTGGCTTGTATCATCTGTCAGTACTACCAGTGTCCAGCTATACTCATTTCTGCTAATGTCACCTGTACTCCCATCCACTGTTGACAATTTAGCCATTTTTCTCCTGTCCTTGACTCCCCCCCCTCCTTACCTCCCCTCCATTACCCTCTCCTCCCGCCTGACCAGCTGCGCTGCGCTACACAAATGCTGGACGGATTTTTCCACTCATTTTATCCATTGAAATGTGCCCTTTGCCCTATTCTTATACAAAATAATATATAAAAGAAAGAGAAAAGGTAATTGATACTGCCATACATCTGGAATGGGCTAATTATCACCTGGCAACATCTCACGTGCACTTGTTCGCTAATTTTCCCTGTTTATTTCCTCTTGAAATATGCCGTATGACCTGTTCTCATAATAAAAATATATATAAGAAAGGAAGAGAGAAGCCTAAGTGATATTTACTTTCACCTGGAACTACCTAATTTATTATGTATTGTCTAGATTTCCTGCCAATCATTTCATAGCGTATATATTAGCAGCTGTCACCACGCTGACATTGGCAACCCTTCACTGCCCCTAGGCCACAGAATTCAGTTTACTGTCGTCTTTCAAGGTGAAACCACGTCGGATTCGCGCCTGTCCAATTCCGCCGCTTTTTAGCCCCATGCAAAGGGCCCTGTGACCTCTACCCCTACTAAACCTCGTGTAGAATGGGGTAAAGGGCTAAGTGACTGCTGTGGAACGTGAACTGGCTACTTGCAAATACCTGACCAGAGCTTGGTAGACTAATGCAGGGTTTTGTAGATGTCTGTGAGTGTCGTGCCTTGAGAGTAAATGTAGAAAAGAGTAAAGTGATAGTTACTGAGAGAGAAGGTGATTCCCAGTGTGATGTTACAGTGAATGGAGAGAGACTGGAACTGGTGAGTGAGTTCAAATACCTGGGTACAGTGATAGAAAAGAGAGGAAAATGTGCAAATGTAATGGAAAGCAGAGTGATGCAAGGAAGGAAAGTAGCTGGTGCAATGAAAGCCTTGATAAACAGAGGCTTGAGTGTTGCAGCTGTGCGAGGCTTACATAATGAAGGAGTGTTAGTGCCAGCTTTAACAAATGGATGTGAGACTATGGTGTGGAAAGAAAATGAAAAGTCAAGAGTGAGAGCAGTGGAAATGTGACTGCTGAGGAATGTATGTGGAGTACAGAGAGTGGATATGGAATAATGTGATTCATGAAAGTTGCTGAGTGAGGAAGTCTTTGGACACCAGAATTGAAGAGAGTGTACTGAGATGGTATGGTCAGGTGGAGAGAATGGGTGACAGTAGAGTGGTGAAAACGGTATACCTGAGCAAATTTGAAGGAGGAAGGAGGTGAAGTAGGCCAAGAAAAAGGCAGAAGGATATGACGGATGAGTGTGTGAGGAAGAGAGGTATGGAAGTTGGTGAGGCTAAGGGACTAATAAGAGGGTGAGCCTGCTGGATGAATTTTGTGCGAAGAAGTACATGATCAGGGATTTGGCACCCCTTTTTACGTTGATTGGCTCTGTCAGATAAGTATATGTGAAGCTACAGAACATGGTGAAATTTTTGGCTGATCAGATGGAGCCAGGATTTTGTGGGTTTGAATGACGAGTGAATGGAAGTGTGGCCTATTGAATTGGGCCAACTTTGGTTTTCTGGACGCTGCTACTCCTTATCCTGCCCTAGGATGGGAAAGGAGGTCATGATGATGATGATGATGGTGATGTTTCAGTGGCCTTGCATGCATGCACATGCAAGATGGTTATGTAATATGAGGGGGGGGGGTGGAAAGATGATCACAGCAGCAGGACACGTGAGTGACTGGATGAGTGACGTTGGGACTTCAAAGGGTTGGCAGGAAGGACATGATCAGAAGCCTCAGAAGGGGATTCTGCGTATGAAAACACGGTGCAGCCATCTTGGCGCAAACATATGACTGTTGGCTTTCTTGGATGGCAGCGCATTTGTACAGGATCATCATACACTGCAGTCAAAAAAACTGTAAAAGTAGTTTTTGCAATTATTATCTCAAAACTGGGTATACATTTTCATCAGTCATCATAATGATCAATCGCATACCAAATGATCATATACTGGGTTGGTACTGCATTGTATCTCTGAACTTGCAATATAGTTACCATATACTGTATTGTATGATAGAAATTGGATATTCAGTTTGGCTGAAAAAAATTCAGTGAAGTTTTTAGATTCAGTGGACTGCTAGTACGCAAAACATAATTTTACTGTTCAAAATTGTGAACTTTTATCAGTACCGGGTATATAACTGCATCAGTAAGGCAGTATGAATGAAAGCTGTGTCAGATTTGTGCAAGGTGGAAGAAAGTCATGTAAAAAATCATGTTGTCATTATCTTCATAAATTGGATGTAGTTCCCCATGTGACTTTACTGATATAGTGGAGACTGCTTGGTATCATATTCTGTGAGCATGTTGCTTGCCCCTCTCCAAAAGTGACGACCCTGCTAACCCCTCTGCTGCCTGCGCTGAAGAATTATCAGAGCACATCAGTCAAAACATGTTAAAGCAACACAACCCAGGTATAACATTTTTAGACTTCTTTAAGTGCATCTCCTTTCCCCTGATAAACATTGACTGTAACACTTTTCAGCCAGCCATCTGGCACCAGGTACTGTGTGACAATTGCATTAATTAACCTGTGGAGTGCAAGTCATAGCTCCCATTAACTTACGGATGTGAAACTGTTAGAGCATTAGTGTTAAATGTCTATCTATCTGTCTATTGCCAGACTCCTTAATCCCGTAAAGGGTGGCCACAAACAAATCGCCTCCATGTGTGAAATGTCAGGAGGGGAAATGAAACTGTTACAGAATGTGTATGAGTTGAGTGGAGTTGTTGATCATCCCTAGTCTGTCTGGCCAAGCAAACTCATCAACCACAAGCAAGCAGCCACCCCTGCAGGTCCTGTGCAGTAAACTGACATTCCCCTGCGGCTGACAGCACCTCATCACAATGAGGGGCGGGGAATATTGTGGAGACATGGAAGGATGACGAATACCATGAGATGTTGTCAGATATGGCTAGCTACTTGCAAAAAATAATTGAGAAAAGCAATAATATAATTTTGGTGGGTGACTTTAATTGTAAAGAGGTGAACTGGGAGGAATGGTACTCGGGAGGCGGCGAGGATTCGTGGGGTACTATGTTATTAAATATAATAATGAATAATGTGATGACGCAGTGGGTCAAAGAAGAGACACGGTTTCGAGGTGAGGACACACCAGCAAGGTTAGATTTACTGTTCACCAAAGAACCTGATGTAATAGAATCATTGGAATATCTCTGTCCTTTGGGAAAAAGTGATCACGTGGTCATTGAGTTCCAGATGTTAATAGGAAACGTCGAGCCAAGAGACGAGCTTCATAGACAGGGAAGATACAACTTTGGCAAAGCAAATTTTACAGGATTGAGAAACTTTTTTTGAAAATGCGGATTGGAGAAAATTCAGAGAAACAAGAGAGATACAGAGGAAGTGGGATATCTTTCTAGACCTCTATAATTTGGGAGTGGAAAAATTTGTACCAAGAGTAAGAGGGAAAGAAAACAGGAAAAAGGAGTGGTTTAATAGAAGGTGTATGACAGCCAAAAAAGAGAGAGATAAGGCGTGGAACAATTGGAGAAAGAGAGGTAACGACAGAACAAAGGAAGAATATAAAAGAACAAGAAACGAATACACAAGAATACGTAGGGAAGAAGAAAGGAATTTTGAAAAAGGTATAATTGACAAATGCAAGGATGAACCCAAACTGTTTTATAGATTTGTTAATGGCAAACTGAAACAAAGGAAGGAATCACCAAGCTGAAAGTAGATGGAGAGGTCTTTAATGATGCGGCAATGCAAGCAGAAATAATGAACAAACGTTTCCAGTCAGTTTTCACTAAAGAAAAGGAGCTTGTGGAAGGGGAGGGAGTGATTAGAAATGTTCCGGTGATGAAAGATATAAAAGTGGAGGTGCAGGAAGTGTATAAATTACTGGAAACTCAAGATGTAAGGAAAGCCCCAGGACCTGATGGAATTTCTAATTGGGTACTGAAGGAATGCAGAGAACAACTGGCGGATAAAATTCACAGCTTAATTGTATGCTCACTGGAAGAGGGGAAAGTGCCAAAAGAATGGAAGAGGGCAAATGTGGTACCAATTTACAAGGGAGGAAACAGGGAAGAACCCCCTGAATTATAGACCAGTGTCTCTAACCAGCATGGTCGCAAAATTGTGTGAGAGAATCCTGAAAGACAGATGGATAAAATATCTGGAAGAGATGAATATTTTGGCTGAATGTCAGTTTGGATTCAGAAGTGGAAGGTCATGTGTTTCAAACTTGTTGAGCTTTTACTCAAGAGCGATTGATGTGGTACAGGAGAGAGATGGTTGGGTGGATTGTGTGTACTTAGACTTAGAGAAGGCCTTTGACAAGGTACCTCATAAGAGACTAATGTGGAAACTAGAATATATAGGAGGACTAAAGGGGGAAACTTCTGGAATGGATGAGAGACTTTTTGAGAGACAGACAAATGAGGACAGTAATAAAGGAAAAGATGTCTGGATGGAGGGAAGTAACAAGTGGAGTCCCTCAAGGCTCAGTGTTGGCGCCAGTAATGTTCCTGATTTATGTAAATGATATGGTAGATGGAGTGAACAGTTATGCGAGTCTGTTTGCTGATGATGTAAAGATCTTGAGGAAGATAGAGGTTGAGGAGGATTGTAAAATACTGCAGGAGGATTTGGATAAGATACACAATTGGAGCCGGACGTGGGAAATGAAATTTAATGTAAAGAAATGTAAAATATTGGAAATGGGTAAAAGTACCAGGAGACCATCACTGAATTATTTTTTGGGTAATGAATTAATCACAAAAAGGAGAGAAGAGAAAGATTTGGGAGTGCTGGTCCAAGATAGTTTGTCACCAGAAAAGCACATAAACAAGATAGTTGGAGAGACTTATAAGCTCTTGACTAACATAAGAGTAGCATTTCATTATATGGATGAGGAAATGATGAAAAAATTGATAGTGGCCATGATCCGCCCCAGGTTAGAATATGCAGCGGTAGTGTGGTCCCCACACAAAAAGAAAGATATAAACAAGATTGAGAGAATACAAAGAACAGCAACTAAGATGGTCCCCAGTCTGACAGACCTGTCATACAGAGAGAGGCTGGAAAAACTGGATTTGCCTTCGTTAGAGGAAAGGAGAAAGAGGGGAGACATGATTGCGGTGTTCAGGACCATGGTGGGAGTAGATAAAATTGACAAAGAAGATCTGTTTGTATGGGATAAGAGAGCAACAAGAGGACATGGAATGAAATTGAAAAAGTCAAGCTGCTTGAAGGATATCAAGAAATATAGCTTTCCTTACAGAAGTATAGACTTATGGAATAGCCTGGACAAAGAGATCGTCCAGTCTAAAAACATAAACGAGTTTAAAGTTAAATTCGACTTATTGAGAAACAGCGACGGAAACCCACGAGCATAGTACATTCCGTGTATATCACAATTAGGTATATTCTTAAATATTTGGAACGACTTAGACAAAGAGGTGGTGCATGAGAAAAACATTCATGTGTGTAAAGGTAGACTTGATAAATGTGGATATGGAGACAGGACAACACGAGCATTGCTCAATTCCTGTATACTACAAATAGGTAAATACATAGGATGAGAAACAGATGAAAAAATGTGAAATAAAGAGGTCTATTGATATAAGGATAAGAGAATGTGCTTTGATGCTATGATCATCTAGAGAGAATGGATACAAATAGGGTGGTGAAAAGAGTAAGTTTGAAGGTGGGGGGAAGTATGGCAAGTTAAGATGATGATGGCAGGGTATGGTAAATTAGAGTACAAGAGGGAAGGTGATTACTATGTGTGTTAGGGGTGTCAGACTGCATGGCATTGAAACATGGGATGTAAAAGACTGTACAATGAGACTAGAATGAAACAACACCAGTATGATCCAGTGGATACGTGGATCAAAACTGAATGGTGGGACATCCAGAAGTCATGAGAAGGCAGCTGGGAGTGGAGGGCACTAGGAAGAGCAGGACTGAGATAGTCAGGACATGATGAGTGGCTGGACCCAGGGAGTTGGGTGAGGAGGTGTAGAAGCTTTGAGATTGCAGGCATCAAGGGAGAGGTAGATGAGAAAAATGTGAAATGAGGTGGTGTGTGCAGACCTTAGATCTAGAGATATTCTTAGAGAAGTGATGCAAGACAGAATAAGGAGAAGGAATACTTTCAGATGAACCTGTCAGACCTAATTAACATTGAAAACTGAAAATTATGAAAAATGATGAGAAGTTGAGGAAACTAACTTACTGACACATAGTAAAATCAAAATAGATGGGTGAAGGATGTATGAAGATGCCCATGACAGGGATTGCACCCCCCCCCCCATTTTTTTTTTTAATGGAATGACTATACTGCAGATGTATGTTAGATGTATATAAAAATATAAAATACACTAAAACCTTGATATAACGGACTTCAGTATGCCAGAATTTACTATTATCGGACTCGAGGAGCCAACTGGACTAAATTCTTATACAGTACATCGGGAAAAGTGAAAGTCCGATAAAGCCAGAAATGGTCCGCCCCTTTGAATAGATAAACAGCGGAGGAGATACCATAACATGAGTCCCCCCCCCCTGTCTCTCTCTCTCTCTCTCTCTCTCTCTCTCTCTCTCTGTCTCTCTCTCTCTCTCTCTCTCTCTCTCTCTCTCTCTCTCTCTCTCTCTCTCTCTCCTCCATTCCTTCTCTCACTCCCCCTTCTCTCTGGTGAGAGAGAGAGGTGAAAGTGAAGGTGAAGTTGAAATTTAAAATGAAATAAAAGTAATAGTGAAAGTGAGTGTGAAGATGATGGTGAATGTGAGAGTGAACATGGAAGTGAATATGAAAGCAAATGTGAATGTCATAGTGAACAGAGAGAGAGAATAAATACAGGAATGACAAGTGGTGTCCCTTTCGCATAAACAAATGAGAGAGATAAGCATAACCTCAGTCCCTCCTTCTGTATTCCCTCCTTCCCTCCTCCTCTCTCTCTAGGAGAGAGAAGTGAAAGTTAATGTGAAAGTGGTTAAAGAGAAGGTGAAATTGAAGGGGAATATGAAAGTAAAAGAAGGGAGGGGGAAAGTAAATGTGAAGGTGAAGGGGAATGTGAAAGTAAAAGAAGGGAGGGCAAAAGTGAAGGTGAATGAAAGTAATAGTAAAGGTAAACATGAAAGTGAGAAAGTAAACTTGCAAATGAAAGTGAAAGTGATATTGAAGTTCAGACTGAAAGTGATAGTGAAAGTGAGTGTAAAGGTGAAGCATGGAAGTGAATGTGAAAATGAATGTCAGTGAACTGAAAGTGAAGGTAAAAATGAATGGGAAGGTGAAGATGAAGGTGATGACGAAGGCAAAAATATATGAAGTATAATGGAATTGCCCAGTACAGGGAGAGAGAGAGAGAATAAATACACGAATGACAAGCATGCGTCCTCGAATAAACAAATGGAGGAGGGAGTCCAGGGGAAAATCCTGATGTTGCTTCTATTGGACTTTTGCCTTTTCAGATTGGCTTTGACAGTTAGTCTGTTATGGTGTGGTTTTACTGTATAGTATGTGGATAATTTTACTCTTGGGTAGAGCCAGGATTTGAAGAGTTGGGTGATGTGTGAATTATTGTGTGGCTCGTTTCACTGGGTTGGCTGTTGATAGTTCTTTGTTCATTTTTTTTTTTTTTTTTTTTTTTTTTCACTCCATATCTTGGTAGCAATTAAGGTCAGAATGATGATGATGATGATGACAGCAATTTTGTTGAATCCTACTTGCACTATTTTTAGATAAGTAAAGGATTAGGATGATTGTGATGATGATGTAGTATTTTGGTATTGCAGACCAAAGCTGAGAGTGGAGTGCAGTTGTGCAGTGCAGTCATGGGTGTTAAGGAGCTGTGGGGTGTAGTGTCACCCATTGGTGAAGTCCTGCCTCTCAATGCACTGGCAGGCCAGGCTGTTGCTGTTGATCTGTCGTGCTGGGTGGTTGATACAAAGAGTCTTCACCTCCATCATGTTGCAAGGCCACATCTAAGGTAGTGTTTTTTTTTTTTTTTGTTTTTTTTTTAAGTGGTGTGCAGTATATGCTTTAGTGTCTCTCTCTCTCTCTCTCTCTCTCTCTCTCTCTCTCTCTCTCTCAGTTTTTTAGAAGTTCTTATCAGACTTCAAACCACTTGTTCACTTCTTCACCAAGATATAAACAAATCACCTGGGATGGCAGAACTAAACATTGTGTTGGTACTCTGCCTCCCTTCTCCATGTCATGTTTCTAGCTAGCCTGTTTCACTTGTTAATTTCATTACTTGTTTAGTTGTACAGAAATGAGTTTATACAGTCCAGGTATGTTGCTGTAGCCAGGAACAGGACATTGAATATCTACTAACCATGAACATAGCTAAGTTCTGCACAGGTGCACCGGTATGTACACTGATCCATTGGTTATCACGCATAATGGGTACCAAAATTGTTACAAGATAAAGAAAGTGCATGATAACAAATGCACAGAACCTATGGGATTTATCCTAACTGGTACCAGGCATTCCAAGTGTAAGTCCAAATTTTCCCTCTTTGAACAATTTTGACTGTTATGGTAAGTATAGTGATGCAAAAAATACCTTTTTTTTTTTTTTTTTTTTTTTTTTTTTTCCAAGTAACTGATGTCTGATATTCTTTTTATTTGCATTAATGTTATGCTGTTTGGCTAGTCATTGCAAATTATAGGTTATAATAGATAAACAGTGTCTATATACTGCCAGATGTCTTTATCCTGTAAGAGATGGCCACAAACAAATCACCTCCATGTTGCCCCGTCCCCTGCAATTTCACTGCCCTGCTTCCAGCTCACTCCCCTCTCTCTGATATACCTCTCCAGTCCATCTCTCCATCTCATTCTTGGCCTCCCCCTTCCTCTCCCCCTCTCTACCTCACTCACAATCTCTTCTCGTCAGTCTCTTCCTCTCCATCCTCTCTACATGGCCAAACCACCTCAGTGTGTTTCTCCTAACACTCCCTGTAACATCCACATCCATTCCTCATCTGTCAGTCTGTCTCTCCACATGACTCCACACACTCTTATCAAATAACTCATTTCCACAGCTCTCTCTCTTGACTTGTGTCCCTCCAACAAGGTCCAAGCTTCACTTCCATACATCAGAGTTGGTATCACAATACTGTCATGCAGTAAATTTTTCACTTCCATACCCACTTCCCTGTTTCTCATCACTGCTTTCAAGGAACCAGCAGCCTTTCTTCCTTGCTGTACCTTTTCAAGCACTTCACCCTCTAAGGTTCCATTCTTATTCATCACGCTACCCAAGTACTTAAATGTACTCACATTTACCATTTCCTCCTCATCTAACCTTACTGTACATTCAGTGACTTCATTTATCTCGAAGACCATAACTTTACTCTTCCCTACATTCACGTTTAGGTTCCTTTTCTTACACACTCTTCCAAACTCATTTGCCAAGCCTTGCAGCTCCCTTACATCTTCACTTAACAACATAGTATCATCTGCAAACATCAGTACAGGGAGTTTCCAAACACTGCTCTCTCTCACTAGGGCCACTCCAACATCCACTGCCCTACCTTGTACACACAGACAGAGAAACCTGGACAGGGGAGCCTTGAGGCAAGACAAATGTCATACATTTCTCTTTTCCCTCAGCTTGTCCGTCACTCTTTGTTCACAACTCCCTTCCCCCACCCCCCACCCCTCATCCCATTAATCCCATCCCTTCTCTTCCCTAGGCTACTCAGCTATCACTACACACACACACACACACACACACACCTGACAAGCTCATCTTCATTCTTCATAAATGCGGTTGCTCTCTCTCTCTCTCTCTCTCTCTCTCTCTCTCTCTCTCTCAGGGTTCTGTTGGAATGAATCGTGTCAGTGCAAAATATGCCTTTACTGAGAAATAAGTATTAAAAAAAAAATAATAAAACATATTTAAAGAACATATTTAAAGATACCACCTGCAGTTGGCCGGTTGGCCTGTGCTGGGCAACTCCTTTTAAGTTTAGGTCTGCATGCTAGAGAGAGAGAGAGAGAGAGGTGAGGAGTGACTGCTTGTACCCTGGGAATGACCAGCTCCCCCCCCCTCTCTCTCTCTCTCTCTCTCTCTCTCAGGGTTCTGTAGGAGTGAATAATAAGGTCAGTGCTAAGTATACCTTTACTGTGATTTAAATATTATAAAATAAATAAAACACTGGAACATATTTAAAGAGAACAACTGCCGGAAGTCCTCTCGAGACGTCAGCATGTGGAACTGTCATTATTTCCCTGCAGGCCAATTAACATCCACCTTCGTACTTCCCTACACCCTTCAGCCACAATTTTCGCCAAAGATTCCACAATATTTCTCCTCATCTTTACTTTCCAAATCAGAGCATGCCATTAATGATGATAATGATTGCACACACACACACTTCATATATACAGTATATATATATATATATATATATATATATATATATATATGTGTAAGTAATCCCTCTAATATCCGAACACCCAATATCTGAACATTCCCACTAACCAGACATAATCGTCCCAGGATCCAATATTCCCAAAATGGCCTGAAAACCGCAAAAAAATAGAAAAAAAAAAAAGAATTTTTCCCACCCGTAATTTGAACTTGGCGCGCGGGGTGCGGGACAGCTTTGTTGTGGTGCATCATTCCTCTGACGTCCGCTAGAGCGCCCCTGCATCCTCCCCACTTTCCGCCTGTCTCTCGTCGTAAGTGCATGCTTGTCGTCATGGCTGGCTGCCCACTTGCTCGCTTTTGTGGTGGTGCCTTACCTGCTGCAGGCACTCCTGCTGCTCTCGTGCCTCTCCTTCGTGTGTGTGATGATGGCCCCGCCGCCTGAGAAGAGGAAGAGAGTGGTGTTGACTCTGGAGAAGAAATGGGAGATATTGGAGAAAGTAGATGAGGGGTGGTCTTCTTCCCGCATCCTCCACGAGTTCAACCTGGCCCGATCTACTTTGTTTGATATTAAGAGATCCCGAGACAAACTCATGCAGTACACGCCTGACTTCTCGTCAAGAAGCAAACGCAATGTGGAGAGGAAGGTGATGTTTGCTCCCAAGTTTGCTGAAGTCGACCACTCCACGTTGATTTGGTATCGACAGCAACGTGCTGCTGGTGTGATGGTACGTGGTACGGAGCTGAAGGCTGCTGCTGAGAAGTTCACCAGGCTTCACGATGCCCTAGACTTCAAGGCATCCGAGGGTTGGCTCCACGTTCAAGTTACAGCATGGCCTTACCAACCGTAAAGCTTATGGCGTAGCTTTGGACGATAACGAGGATGGAGTAGAGGAGTTTCGGCACAAGGTGAAGGGCTTGATCGACAGGGAGGGCCTCACTCTCGGTCAAGTCTACAATGCTGACAAAACTGGTTTATTCTATCGCTCTTTGCCAACAAACACTCTAGCCGAGGAGACGGAGAAGCGTGTACCTGGCCGCAAGCTCTCCAAGGAACGGATATCTGCTTTGTGTTGTGCCAATGCTAACGGCATGCACCGGCTTAAGCCCGTTATTGTTGGCCGTGCAAAGCAGCCTCGGTGTCTTCGTGGGGTGATGAATGTCCTTCTTGTCGTCTGGTACCATTCTTTGAATGCATGGTTTACAGCCCAGATCTTCAAAGACTGGTTCCACTGCCACTTCGTCAAGGAGGTCATACATTACCAGACGGAGACACTGGGAATCCCGCGCGACCAGGTAAAGGCCCTCCTTCTCCTCGACAGTGCACCTGCCCACCCGTGCGACAAGGACTTGGTGGCTGAGAATGGCCGGATTAGGTGCATGTTTCTGCCACCTAATACAACTGCTCTCATCCAACCAATGGACCAAGGAGTGATTGTGGCAACAAAGCGCCTATACCGAAGGAAGTTCCTGGACGAGGTGATGGTTGTTCTCGAGGACGAGGATGAGCGCAGGGAGGGACGGGACATGCGAGGCTAGCGGACTTTGGAAAACCTTCGCCGCTACAACATCAAGTCTGCAATCTACAACTGGGCCAGTGCATGGAAGGAAGTCCCTGTCAAGACTCTAGAAAATGGTTGGTCTCGTCTGCTTCTCGGAACGGATGTGGAGTACGATTTCCTAGGTTTTGACGTGGATGACTTCCATGCACGGCTACGTACGCATGGCGATGATGTTGATGTGGATGATGTGCGTGAGTGGTTGGATGACGATGAGGGTGATCCTGGGTATCAGACCTTGTCTGATATCGAGATCGCATCTTCCGTTGCAGGTGTCAGTACCTAGCTTGAAGATTCCGACGAGGACGGCGACAATGATGTGGACTCCTCTCAGCATGACACAACTCCAGCCATCCCCAAGCTGAGCGCACTCCGGGAACACCTAGAGTTTGTTCTGGACTACCTGGAACACCCGGACTGCGACAGGGAGATGGGGCCCTTGGGACTTGTGGAGGAAGTGTGTGCTTTCAGGCAGCGCATCATCAATTGTCAGAATCGTTGTTCCTTGCGTCAATCAACAATTGACAGTTTTTTCAGGCCCGTGACCCCCGCTGTGCCCAGCCCTGGCTTCACTCCGTTGCCTCCCCAAGATAGGCCCTCATGCTCTGAGCCACAGCCCAGCACATCAGCCACGGTGGAGTCACCACTCGACGTGAGTTTGCGTCTATCTTCAGAGTCGTCTGCAGTGGGTACGCCATCACCAAGACCCAGCGGCGCACCCCTAGGTCACCTGCCAGTGATACTCTCGGACTCTGACAGTGAATAGACGCCAAGAACTTCTCCACTAGACCACACGGGAATTAACTGTGTTGTGCAGTGAAAAAAACAGTGCATTGTGTTGAGGATTTACAGTTGTGAGTGAAAAGACAATTCTTGAACTAAATTTGACGTAAATAGACTTGTGTGTTTTTTTGCTTTAGAAAATGGTTAGAAGAGTGGAAAAAGTTAAAGTGCAGAGTGCAACACTTAGTAAGTTACAATGGAGTATAAGTTAGACAAGAGTGCACTGTGAAGAGAACTGACTTCTGAGTGCGAATGACTAAGTTCAGTGCAAGACTTCATGAACAGTGTACTGCAAGTGCTTCAGGAAATCCTTCTTACTGTCAGAGTCCAAGAGGAGGCGGTTATTCATCGAGATGGCCATGGACTTGCTGTAAGTAGGCAGAATGTTTCATACTGTACTTTACTGTATTTTCCATACTATACTTACCTCAAACACCTCATTTCACTCTTTTATGTCCCTTATTGGTGTGAATATGCTATGTCTTAGGTGCTATGCATGTGCAGTAGGAAGGTGTTTTTCTGAGTTAGGCTAGGTTAGGGTCCATAAGTACCAGTCCAGGAGCCAAGGACTTGTAAGTACCCAGAATGTTAAATATTGTATGAACCTACCTCAAAAACCTCATTTTATGCTTCTTTTGCATTTATTTCAGTCTTTTATGTGCCTTTTTGGTGTGATTTGGGTCTTAAATAAGTGCTATGCATGTCCAGAGGGAGTTGTTTAGGTGTTTCTCTGAGTTAGGGTCCATAAGTACAAGTCCATAAGGTGGGGCCCAATAACCGGACAGGACCACTATCCGGACCTGCCTATGGCTCTAGTACGTCGGATATTGGAGGGATTACTGTATATATATGAGAGAGAGGGAGATTGGGGAGGGAGGAGGGAGACAAGAAAGGAGGGAAGTAGAGAGAGAGGGAGAAGATGGGGGAGGGAGGAGGGAGACAAGAAAGGAGGGAAGCAGAGGTTTAGAGGAGAGAGAGAGGTGAGGAGTGACAACTTGTTCCCTGGGAATAACCAGGCTTTCTGGGTCATGTGGTTAGGACAGGCAGCAGGTGAGGGAAGGATGGGGATGGGGGGGTACGGCTCATATGGACGAAGATTTAGTGGAAAAATCGAAAAGGAAAAAGAAACTGTCAGCTCAGCCTCAGAGTGTCCAGCTTTCAATGTCCATGACTGTACCTCTTTTATAACCCCATCCACATACAGATTGAATAACCATGGAGACATGACACATCCCTGTTTCAACCCAACCTGCAAATAGAGAAATTCACTCAGTTCACTATCCACACACACTGCAGCATTAGCATCCACATACATACTTTTCACAGCATTCAGCAACTTCCCATTTACTCCATGTATACTTAATACTTTCCACAATCCTTGTCGATCCACCCTGTCAAATGCTTTCTCCAAATCCATGAAGGCCACATACAACTTCTTTCCCTTCTCTAGAAACTTTTCCACTAAAGATCTAAGAATGAATATCTGATCTACACAACCTCTTCCTTTGCTAAAACCTTCCTGTTCTTCTCCAACTAATTCCTCTATTATTTCCCTAACTCTGTCAATAAGTATCCTACCATATACAGTACTTTTTCCATTACACTAAGATGACAAATGTCCCTGTGATTACCACACACTTCTTGTTCCCCTTTTCCTTTATACAAGGGAAAAATTATACCTGACTTCCAATCCTCCGGGACTTTACCTTCCTCTCAGGCCAATCTGCACATCTTCCACATCCATTCTACTACTATCTTTCCCCCATGCTTGAGCATTTCACTATGCGCTTCATCAGTTCCTGGGGCTTTCCCCAGTTTGACTTTCTTCATTGCTTCCACAACTTCCATCCTACTGATTTCTTCGTCTCTTCTCATATCCCTCCTTCTCCCAGCCATTCCCCAGCCACTAATATTCGCATTACTTTCATTCTCTGTGTTCAGCAAGTCCTTACAGTGTTCTCTCCATCTGCTCACTTTTTCTCTCCTCACCAGTAGAAATCTACCATTTTTATCTTTCACTCCCCAGCTAATTTCTTCAACACCCCATCTAACTCTCTTTACCTCTTTCCAGAACATTTTCTTACATTCCCTTCACTTTACACTCAAATTCCTTCCAAATTCCACAGCCACTCTCTTCTAACTCTTTCTCACTACTCTTTTCACCTCTCTCTTCCTCTCTACAGTGCATATAACTCTCTCTTCCATCTCTCAACATCCTCTACACCCCTGTTTCTCATCCACTCACTATATGCTTTCTTCTTTTGTGCCACAGCCAGTCTCACCTCTATTCTACCATGCTGTTCCTTGCACCCCCTTTCTTCTACTCTTCACCCCACATACCACTTCACATGCTGCACAGATTTCTTCTGTGAATATCTTGCACACACCTTCCACGTCCCCCATCTCCTCCAATTCATATATTCCCAATAGCTCCTCCACTTCACTCTTATATTCTGTCTTTTTCCAATTCTCCTGTAACCTCTCCACCCACCTTGTAAGAACTACTTCCACCTGTCCTTCCCTTCTTCTATTCCTCCACTTCTTTTCAACCTTGACATTCACCACCACCAAGTGGTTGTCAGAAAGTCCACTCCCCCAACCTCTATTTGCTCTTGCATCCATTACGCACCTTCTCGTTCTATCATCCGCACATACATAATGAATCATTGCCTTCCACTCATCCAGTTCACCACCCACCCATCTCATCACTTGCCACATATGCCTGTGGCTCATTTTTGTGCGTAAAGAGCGGTTTGGCTTTCACTAACCCCCTCCCTGCACAAATATCCACTAGAACACTGCCACTTTCATCCACTTCTGCAGCCACAACCCCCATCCACCTTCACATTTCCTACTTTTCAATTCTTATCTCCAGTCAAAAACACTCTCATTCCTTTCAGACTTCCATGCATGCTTCCACATTTGCCTAAAACTTTTCTTTCACTTTGGTTGCACATTCTTGCATTGGCACATACACACAACCGTCCACATGTGTAATCCTGCCTTCAATCTTACCCACACAATCCTAGAACCAACTGATCTATACTCACTTATATTCTCCTTTCATCTGTTGCACACAACATTACATACTCTCACTTTTGTCCTCTCATTCTCACCTACTACTGGGCATATACCCCATCCATGCTTCCTCTGTCTCATGCTCACCTTGCCATTTAGTCTCAGTTAATCCACGTATGTCCATTTTTAGTCTCAAGCACCTGGACAATTTTTTTTTTTTTTTTTCTCTCACCTCATCATTTGCACCCCCTTAAATTGCACGTTGCAGTCCGTACCATGTCCTTTGTCCAGTTGTTGGTCATCAGCTGTTTGTCAGTCCTGGTCTGAGTCTTCTTGTTTCTATTTTTAGTTAGATGTTTTCTGTGGAGGGGCACTAACCACCAACCCACTTGTTGACACATAGGGAACATCTGTTGTTTGGGTGTAAGGTTATCACCCTGTGTTTTAAATGATTTTCTTGTTTGCAGGAAATCATTTGGCTTGCCAGTCAGTGTGCAGCTATTCTGAAATAGAGTACCACTACATGGTTCATTCAAGGGGAATATAAAATCATTATAAAATTGCAATAAATAAAGGGCAATAAAAAGCTATAAACACTTGTTCTTCTTGAAAATCTCTGTTTGCATTGAGGGCTTGTATTCACCTGCAGACACCAGCTTACAGCACTGTCAGTATGTAACATGAGTTGTGGCCATCCTTGAGGTTTTTCCTAAATCTCCTGAGGAGCTTTCAGTTGGATCATATTTTTCAGAATATGAACAGATTTAGTTAAATGTTTTTTCCTGTATATTTTACCAATGTTCAAAACAAAAGAAGAAGGCATACAGTGAATGGCTAGCAAGTAGAGGTAGGGGAGAAGATAAGAGAGAGAAGAGAGAGGTATGTGTGAGTAGGAGAAGGGAGGTGAAGAGATTGGTGAAGGAGAGTAAGAAGATAGTGGACGAAGAGTTTAGGAGGAATCTAAGTGTAAAATGGAGGGAGAGTAAGAAATTGTTTTGGAAGGAGGTAAAGAAAGTAAGACTGTGAAAGGGGAAATGGTAGGGGAGTGAAAGATGGGATTAATAGATTGTTGGTGGAGAAGAGAGAGAAATTGAGGAGATGGAAAGAGCACTGTGAGGATTTTATTGAATGTAGAGAGTGAGAGCTCTGCGAGTATAAGTGGTTGGGGAATGGCTGGGAGAAGAAGAGATGAGAGGAGGGAGGAAGAGATCAGTAGGGTGGAAGTAGTGGAAGCAATGAAGAAGATCAAGATGGGAAAGGCCCCAGGATTTGATGGAGTGTGTGGTGAAATGCTGAAGTATGGGGGTGAGATTGTTGTGGAGTGGATATGAAAGTTGTCTAGATTGGCTTGGGAAGAGGGAAGGGTTCCAGAGGACTGGAAATCAGGTATAATTGTTCCTTTATACAAAGGAAAAGGGGAGAGAGAAGTATGTGGTAAACATAGGGGTATTTGCCTCCTTAGTGTTACTGGAAGATTATATGGCAGAATACTCATTGGTATGGTTAGGCATATAACAGAGGAGCTAGTTGGAGAAGAACAAGGGGGATTTAGGAAAGGAAAAGGGTGTGTAGATCAGATATTTGTTCTAAGATGTTTAGTGGAGAAGTGTCTAGAGAAGGGAAGGAAAGTGTATACTGCCTTCATGGACTTGGAGAAAGCTTATGACAGAATAGATAGGCAAGTTTTTTTTTTTTTTTTTTTTTTTTTAATAACAGAACAGGGGAAGGAAAAACAAATGAATAAAAAAAATAATCCATACACCAGGTTACTGGGTCCTCTGTTCATAAAATATTTGTAACACTTAGACTTGAACAGCTGTAGATTGAAGTTTGGAGGGAAACAACTCGGGGGAAGTGAGTTCCAAAGAGTTGCAGTTTGGGGAATGAAAGAATATATGGAGTGGAGAGGAAATTGTTATGCTGTGAAGAGTATGTACAAAGGAACTAGGGCTACGGTGCGAGTGGATGGTGAGCTGAGTGAGTCCTTTGATCTAAATGTGGGACTGAAACAGGGATGTGTGATGTCTCCATGGCTGTTTAATATATACATGGATGGGGTTGTAAAGGAGGTGCAAGGTAGGGGAGTGGATGTGGGGGTGGCTCTAATGAATGAGGGTGAGGTGTGGAAGATTCCAGTGTTGCCATTTGTTGATGATACAATATTGTTGAGTGAAGATGAATGGGGGTTGCAGGGTTTGGTGAATGAATCTGGGACAGTGTGTAGGAAGAGGAATCTGAAAGTTAATGTAAACAAGAGTAAAGTTGTGATGTTTGAGAAGAATGAAGTTACAGAATGCACAGTGAGATTGGATGGTGAGAATATGGAGAATGTGAGTGCATTCAAGTACTTGGGTAGTGTGATGAGTAAGGATGGAACTTTGGGGGATGAAGTGCTTGAAAGGGTATAGCAGGGAAGGAAGGTTGTTGGTTCACTGAAAGCAGTGATGAGAAATAAGGAGGTGAGTATGGAATTTAACCCGCCCCATCCCGACGTTTTCTGGGCAGTGGTACGCCCCAGTCCCGACATTTTTGGACCTTTTTTTTTTTAGGCTCAAACATTCGCTTTTGGTGAGAAACATCGAAAATTCATAGAGAAATTGCTCACCTGAGGTTTAAAATACTCGATCCAGGTACGAGTACCTCCTTACCTGAATTACTTGAGAGGAGCTTGTGGAGTGACATGGAGGGACAGGTTGACAAATGAAGAAATGAAGGAACGTTGTGAGGTGGATGTGGATGTGGTTGAGAAAATTAGGAGAAATACACTGAGGTGGTTTGGACATGTGGAGAGAATGGAGAATGAAAAACTGACTAAAAGGGTGTATATAGGTGAAGTGGAGGGAGGGAGAGGGAGGGGAAGACCAAGGATGAAGTGGAGGGATTGAGTTGAGAGGTATATGAGGGAGGAGGGAGTGAGCTGGGGGGAGGGCAGTCAAACGGTGGGTGACAGAGCGACTTAGAGGCGTTCTGTCTGCGGCCACCCTTTGTGGGATTAGGGCGTCGGGCTGTAGATAGATAGATCAATTTTACCAATGATAGGCAGTTTATAGGATAACTACCTGTATATGGGGAAGTTTTGAATAGGGCCAGAGCTAACTCCAGCCTAACCTCATGACTTTTATCTTTGAAAATGCATGGGGACTATTCAGTGTATTTTTTAGGGGGGGGGGGGAAGAAAGCATCTTATATGTCATGCAATATGGTATTGCATTCCTTACACCGTATAGTTTGTAGTACATTGTAGAAAACAGTTCACTGCTAAGATTTTACTGTTGTGCCATTCAGTCTTGCTAGGTTCTGATATAAATTTATCTTTCACCTAACAGTTCAGCTCTGCGCATCTTGACCGGTTTTCATTTGTTACAGGAACTTAGTTTTCCGTACATTAGCACTTCTTGATGCTGGTGTGAAGCCAGTGTTTGTGCTGGAAGGTGATGCCCCAGACCTCAAGTGGGAAACAATAAAATCACGGAACCAGAGAAACTTCAGTGGTACAGCAGGAACTCAGAATATATCAAAGAAGACAGGGAAAAGGTCTCACTTTAAGTCTGTTTTAAAAGAGGTAGGTCCCCATCATGTTAAATGTAAGGGAGTGGAAGTAGTATGTGTGTTCAAGAATGTAAGATATTCTGTGATGGATCCATGTGAAACAAGATGAAAGGTAGTGAAATGGATGGGTAGGAAGCAGCAAAGTAAGGTCAGTTATGTGTATGTATAAATGCTGTAAAGAATTTGCCTTGTGGATGAGTGATGGGGATGCTCACCATCCACTCACTTGATGTAGTGCTGCTGTCGGGTGTCTGCCCTTTCCTCTCCTCCATCCTTCTTTCCTTCCATCCTCTTCTGTCTTCCTTTCCTTCATTCTTTCCTTGTCCTGCCTACGGGTAACTTTACACTCCCTCATCTGTCTTTCTTTCCTGCATTATTTTCTGCCTGTGGGTGACTCTACACTGAGTGACAAGCCAAATGGTTTCCTGTACACCAGGATACCACTTACTGCCCTGGGTGGTAACCATATAACTATATTTTGGCACCTGGTGGTTTAGTGGGTAATTATTGCATTCCAAGTGGATTGAGCCATTGAAGGTTTATATCCAAGGGATGGTTGGGGTTGATTGCTCATGTAATGCCACTCAGGGATGAGTGAAGCTGGTCACTCTCATCTGAAATGTCAGGACCAACTGCCTAGCCCTGGGCTACTACGCTCCTCATGGGGCAATGTAGGATTGGATGATGGATGTATGAGTGATAACTAAGAAAGAGGAATGAAAGGTTTGTCAGGTTTGAGATTAAGGCGGTGAAAGTGGCACCGATCATTGCTTAAGCACTTTGCAGAGATGAGGAAGAGAGGTCCTGGGACCAGCACGATGAAGTAATAAAGGCTGATGCTCAGGAGTCATAAAGTGTTTGTATTGAGGGACCTGAATGGGAATATTGACACTGGCCAGTAAATGAAGTAAGGAGTTGTTATGGACTGCCAGGGGAGGAAAATAATGGACAGCATCTGCAGGATTTAGTTAGAAATGGAGGTTATGCATAATTATTTATGTTTCAGTTACAAAGAAGCACAAAAACATACATGGTATGGAAAGGCTGGAGAGAATGGTAAAAGAAGCCTGATTGATTACGTGCTTGTAAAGAGAAGAGTGCTGGGAAATGTCCCTGACACAAGCAGTGAGGGTGATGTAGAGATTTATCTGATCATGTGGTTTCAGTATGCAAGTTAAAACTGAAAGGAGCACGATGGATAAAGGGAGAGAGGCATACTTAGAGTGAAAGACGGAAAGTGGAAAAGCTCAGAAACGAGCAGTGGCAAATTAATACTGTATTAGCTACATGTACTGGTGGAGATATGCTCAATGATTTGGTAGCATATGGATTTGGAAAACTTGTGGAGTGCAAATAGAAGTGTTTGGTTAGAAATACTGTGGCTGTGTTTGTTGTTGTGAAGATAGCAGCTACAGTAGTAAGAAAATACAGCTTGGTGTGCCGTGGAGGTTGAACAAGTGTTGGAGGAAAAGAGAAAGTGGCTAGGGTGGATGCAAGCCAAGGATGCAAATGAAAAAAGGAGGGCATATACAGTATAGTGTAAGGAGCACATAAAGAGACTACAAAAGAGAAAGTGAAACAAAAGAATGATCATATTGAAGGGAAAATGAACTTCAATTACTGTACTGAAATGGGCTCTATTTGGAGAGAAGAAAATTTAAAATTGTGAGTGGAAAAAAGTGGTCAGATTTGAGGAATGAGAGCAGACCAGTACTAAAAAACAGAGGGCAGAAGGAATGGTTATTTTGAAAAGATGATTAATGAAAATAGTGAGACCAGATCAGGAGCAAATATGTTTGACTTTGGCGGTGCACGGAAGACGAATGTAGTGCCCGAAATTGTGGTGTTGGCAAAAGTGAAAAAATGTTGTGAAAATGTTTAAGAATCAGAAGACATCAGATGTTGGTGAGTTTTGTGCAGAGTTGATTAAGTGTTGTATAGAGTGGAATGATGTTTGTATTGGAAATATACAAGAAAGCTAGGATGAGTGGAATTGTACTCATGGAGTGTATGTTGTGCTTCTGTTTAAAAGGAAAGATAAGTTGCAAAACTAGTGATATAAGTGGACTGAGTGTTGTAGGAGAGGTAGCTGTATGGAAGAATAGTTACATAGAAGGCAAGGAATACTGTGTATGAGATTGCTGGGTGAGTGACAAACAGAATGGTTGTAGGAGTGGAAGGAGATATAAGGGCCAAATAATAGTTTTAAGACAGCTAATGGAGAAAGGATGAGAGAAGGACTGTCAGATATTAAGGCATTGATGAATCTGGAAAAACCACGTGTCAAAGTGAGTAGAGGATTATAGAAGGTTTTACCTATGTATGATGTGGCTAGGAAATTACTGAATGCTGGAAAAAGAGTTTATGGTGGTACGAAGCATGTGCTAGAGTAGGTGGATTTGTAAGAGTGGTTCAGTAGGTGGAGTGAGGAAATGGTATGTGAAAGCCCCAGGGCTGTTTTTTATATATGGTATTGGTTGGGATTATTGAGAGAGGTTAAAACTGGAGATGTGGAGAGAAAGATGGAAAAGGTAGTGAACAGTGAAAGGTGGAATATCACATCTGATGTATGCAAATGATGCTGTGCTACTTAATAGTATTGATTAAGAGCTTTGCATATTGGTGCAGAGTTTTGTAGATATGTGAAAATTTTGTATTTAGAAATTACTCTGACTGTAGATTAGTAAAATGTTGGTTGGCAAGAGATAAGAGAGCCCTCAGTGTGATGTGCTGGTGGATGGAGAGACTTGAATTGACAAGGGAATTTATTTACCGTGGTGCAGTAATGGAAAAGAGAGGTATGTGTGCAGAGGAAGAGGAACATAGAGAAGAACAGGGAAGGAAAGTGACTGGTTCTGTGAAAATATTGACATTAAACAGAGGTGTAAGTGTGATGGCTGCAAGAGGATTGCATGAATATGTGTTAGTGTCTGCATTAACATATGGGCATGAGACTTGGGTATGACATAAGCACAAAAAATCAAGAGGAGTAGTATTGGAAAGGGACTGTTGGGGAACATGTGGAATATGAAGAGTGGATTGGATATTAAATAATGTAAGTAGTGGGAGATGTGTAGTAAGGAAGTCTGTTGACAACAGCATTGAAGAGAGAGTGCTAAAATCAGGGAGAGAATGGATGCAATAGAGTGGTGAAAAGGATCTCTGTGAGTGAGTTTGAAGACAGAAGAGGGTATAGTAGGCTAAGGAGATGGATGGATATGATAAGTGAATGTGTAAGAAATTATGTCTGGAAGCTTATGAGGCTAGAAATCAGACAGTATGAAGTTGGTTGATGAGTACTGTACATACAGAGGACTAGATGGCAAGAATAATTATAGAATTCCCCTTCCCCCCATTTTTTTATCTTTGTAGTTGAGGGTTCAATTATCCAGTAGGTACTATGAAGTACATTTGCAAAGAAATACACCAGAAAAATATGTGCAAATGGCAAGGTCTGAGAGGTAAAGCTAGGATTCTGGGGGTTTGAATGGTGAGTGAATTAGTGCCTGGCCCATTTCACTGGCCATCCTGCTGCTAATTGGAGCCCCCACAAACTGGAAAAAGATGCCACTGCTCGCCAGATAACTTAATGTAAAATGCAAAACTTGGGCCAACTTGAATTACCCTCTGTTATACAAGTTTTGTGTTACGTTACTGACAGTAGGATATTTATTGATTTATCTGCATATAATACTGGAGAAAAGTGGCTTATTTATCAAATATAATAGAAATGGAAGGTTGTCATTTGCATCTGTCTCAGTTTAGGGACAGGCTACATGTGATTATTAATGTGTTGCCTGAGTACTGATCAATGTCATGTTTTTAGGTGTTGGATGTACATCTGTAGGGAAAAATGGTAAATGGGTATAACAAATTTTTATCTTACATAACAAATGAAGAAAATATAGTACTTAAACAAGCAAAGATCATATGAACCCACTGAGCTCAGATGGAGGTGTTTTCTCATGGGTAGCACCACATAGTTTGTATGCCTGTTGCCAGGGGCCAGGATGGCGCTATGAGGTGTATACACCACACCTGATGCCTGCATCTTTTGAAATCAGCCAATGACTCTCAAAAATATAGTGTCATGGTCCACTGCACAGCTAAAATATACGTGGAAAAATAGACTGTAGCAGAACTGAGACTTTCTCAAAGCTAGAGGAATACCATGCCTTTAAAAATTTGGGTTGCTGATCTCGGCCCTGTAAGGTTTCAGCCGTACAGTTCTTACTGTTATTAAGTGTTTAATGGACAGAATCATGTCAGGATTTGCCAAATGAAAGATTATGATCTTTGGAATCTATATGATAAATTTTTCCAACAACTGAGATTCATAACACTTGGTAAAAATTTGCTGAATGCAAGTACACATAATAAACTTTCATGGCATTTAGTAAACTCTATGGAGAACTTTTCAGCATAAATCTCATTCAGAGCATCAATAAATTATCTAAGACAAATATAATACTGGTAGTCCCGATAGGAATTTTTTTAAAGGAAGGTACACCAACTTTGAGCGGGTATTGACCTCACGCTATTTAGTGATCCGGCGAACCCTGGCAACTTTCAGGAGTTTGTGGGGACTCTAATACAGTAATCTCTCATCATTATTTTTCTTTAGTTGCTCTCTGAATGCTGCTTCACTCCATCATAAGGTCAGGATGATGATGATGTCCTCATTTTGTTCATGGCACAATATTCATGAATTATCAAAATGATTTGTTGAATAAGTAGAATACAGACACTGTATAATGAATTGTAATACTTGAATTATACCCACATACTGGAATATATGTTCATTATGAGGATGAACAGTTTCAGCCCAGTTTGGATTGTCTTTTACTTGGATATACTGAAATATTTAGCATGTCTTCAGTTTGTATCTCCTGAGCTGATCAAAGGAGAGCAGGTAATGTACATACATTCCTTACTTCAAGCTGCTTCATCTAGTTGCTTTTGGATTAACAGTTACCAGCATTATACAAATTAAAGTTCATCATCATTAGCATCATCATCATCATCCTGCCTCTTCTTCCCACCTATAGATAGAGTTACATTTAATGCTAAATGAAATTAAATGAAATCAAAGGATGCATTGCTTCCTCTTAAGGAATCCCCTTATTGAGATTGACCATAATACAGATGTTATTTTGTATAGATTGGAAGCTGAACCAAATGCCAAAACCAGCTAATTACATCCCAGCAGTTGTTGAAGATATACTGTAGAGGTGTGGAGTGTGGAAGCCTACTGATAAAAGAGTAGAATAGACTGCACCCTGTATATGTAGATGGTTCAGTCATATATAGAGAATGAATATAGATAGGGTGTTGAAAAGGTTAGGTGAACTAAAGTTTGCGGGAGGAAGGAAGCATGGTAGGATAAAGTGGGTGGATATGGCTAGAGGGTGTGTGAAAAAGTGAAATATTGCAGTGGATGAAGCTAAGGAATTGACAATGGATCAAAATGGATAAGTTTGCACAGAGCAGCACAAGACAAATGTTTGATGCCCTCTCTTTTAACTTAAAAGTTTATAATAGCTCTGTCTGACAGGCATGTGTGATTGATGCAGATTTGTATATGAAATATAATATGGGCAGTTGGTTAAAAATATGGAGTAGATGGGAAGTTGCTGAGTTCCGTGAAGAGTATGAATGAGGGTGCTAAGGCTGCAGTGTGCGTGGATAATGAACTGAGAGAATTTTTCCATTTGAAGGTTGGATTGAAACAGGGATGTGTCATGTCTCCATGGTTTTTCAATCTGTATATGGATGGGGTTATAAAAGAGATACAAGGTAGGGCAGTGGATATTGGAGCGGCCCTAATGAGAGAGAGCAGTGTTTGGAAACTCCCTGTACTGTTGTTTGCAGATGATGCTATGTTGTTAAGTGAAGATGAAGGGGAGCTGCAAGGCTTGGTGGATGAGTCTGGGAGAGTGTGTAAGAAATGGAATCTAAAAGTGAATGTAGGGAAGAGTAAAGTTATGGTCTTTGAGAGAAATGAAGTCACTGAATGTACAGTGAGGTTGCATGGAGAGGAAATGGAAAATGTGGGTGTGTTTAAGTCCTTGGGTAGTGTAATGAGTAAGGATGGAAGTTTAGAGGGTGAAGTGCTTGAAAGGGTACAGCAAGGAAGAAAGATTGCTGGTTCCTTGAAAGCAGTGATAAGAAACAGGGAAGTGAGCATGGAAGTGAAAAAGATACTGCATGACAGTATTGTGATACCAACTCTAACATATGGAAGTGGAGCTTGGAGCTTGTTGGAGGGACAGAAGTGAAGAGTGAGAACAGTGGAAATGAGTTACTTAAGAGGAGCATGTGGAGTCACATGGAGAGACAGACTTACAAATGAGGATGTGAAGGAGCATTGTGGTGTGGATGTGGATGTGATAGAAAGTGTTAGGAGAAACACAATGAGGTGGTTTGGCCATGTAGAGAGGATGGAGAGTGAGAGAGAGATGAGGAGAGTTTATGTGAGTGAGGTGGGGGGGGAGAGGGAGGAGGAGGCCAAGGATGAGATGGAGGGATGGAGTGGAGAGATGTATGAGAGAGGGGGTTGTGAGCTGGGAGCTGGCCAGTAAAATGGCGGGGGACAGGGCAACATGGTGGTGATTTTTTTGTGGCCACCCCTTACAGGATTAAGGCATCTGCCAATAAATAGATAGGTTAAGGTAGTGAGGTGGGGTGAAGATTCCTAAGACCTGAATGCTGCATGGATGATTGTGTGACCCATATCTCTGGGTATGTTGTTAATAGTACTTCCACTTTTGTGCTTTCTTTTTCCATGTTTCTGGATCCTACTTCACCCCATATATATGAGAGAATGAGTATTGAGATGATGATGATGGTGGTGGTGGTGGTGGTGGTGGTGATCACAGTGAAAAAAATGTATATAACACAAGAGAATATCAAGATGTAGCATACCAGTTAGAATACTACAGGAGGTGGTAATGACCTCTTTCTGTGTCCACAAGAATACAGGCCTGAGTCTGGTCAGATCCGCTTTGATTTGTACAAACAAGTCCTCAGTTTGTCAGGGATGTGCACCAAAATATTAAAACTTTTTAAAGCAGTTGGTGTCATAAGTTTTAGGAAATTGGCAAATCAGGTTTATAGGTACAACTGGATTTTTTTTTTTTTTTTTTACAATAACAGTGGACAGTAGAAATAGAACGTCTAAATTGTTGAAAAATTGAGATCTTACAGTAAGTCCTCTTTATTAATTACCTTTTTAAATGTTCTTTTTGCTACAGTGTCCACAGTAATATATAGAAATATTGTTTATTAAAGTTTCATTTTGATTTATAAAGTTGATTTGCTAGTGTCCCAAAAATTTACAAAATCAGTTCCATAGTTAAAGTTGATATATTTGAATACATCCCAGCAGGCTTAGGTCCAAATACCTGTACAAGTACTTGTACTTGTACAATACTTGGACTAAGTTCAAAATCTTGTGTACTTGTGCTTATACTTGGGAATTTAAAAAAACATTGTACTTGTACTTGGGCCAAATATACAGTACTTGAGATCAAGTACATTCAAGCACTTTTCAAGTATGGTACAATCATGTAAGGTACATAGCACAAATAATTAAGTGGCAGTAACTGCTTTGTCAGTGGCATTAAACAGATTATTGTAAGTTATAGTATTTATTTCTACTGACTGTAAATTAATTGATATCATAGTAATAATTCAAGCTCAGTTGCTACTAGTCCTACCTGGCAGCTCTGGTGCACACACTTCAGGTCTCAACAGGCACCATCATGTCTCAACAGCACCATCATATTTATTTTCTTCCTGTCTGCAACCTCTCACTTCAGTAGTTGTCTTTCCTTAGCCATCATTTATAGCTTTCCAAGTGGCATCGTGGCATTATCTAAGCATTTTGACATATGGAGCCACTTAGATTACCAGAGGATACTACTGGAAATTTCAAGGCAGTTTGCAAGCAGAATGATGTGGGTATATCATGCTCCAAAAGTGTCACTTTAGACCTTCACCAACATATGAAGGTAAGCTATGGTAAAAGTGGATCTTTTGTGTTTGGTGCGTATTTCCTATTTTGTTGTAAATTTTGTAGCATGACAAGGTAATCTAGCCTAATGTTGTAAAATATAATATCTCCAAAAAGATAAGCTCAAGTTTGGAATCTGTATGAAAAAGTGTATTTATAGTATTAATCATTCACTCATTATCATCATCATCATCATCATCATCATCATCCAAACCTCCTTTCCCACCCCAGGGCAGGATGAGGAATAGCAATGTCCAGACAGCCCAAATCTGCCCAATCCAGTGGGCCACACTTCCATTCACTCACTATTCATGCCCCTGGACTTCTGGCTTTATCTGATACGCAAAAAACATTCACCACGTTCTGCAGCTTCACATAAACATATCCGATAGAGTCAGTGCAGATGCTGTCACATTGAAAAGGGGTGCCAAATCTCTGATCATGTGCTTCTCCTCACAATATTCGTCCAGCCAGCTTGATCTCTTGTCAGTCCCCTAGCCTAACCAACTTCCAAACCTCTCTTCCTCACACACTCATCTGCCATATCCCTCTACCTTCTCCTTGGCCTATCTTGCCTCCTATCTCCTTCAGATTTGCTCAGATATACTTTTTCACCACTCTGTTGTTATCCATTCTCTCTACATGACTATAGCATCTCTGTACACTCTCTTTGATTCTGGTGTCCACAGACTTCCTCACTCCACATCTTTCACAAATCACATTATTTCGTAAACTATCCACTCTCTGTACTCTACATACATTCCTCAGCAGTCCCAGCTCCACTGCTTTCACTCATGACTTTTCATTTTCATGCCACACCATAGTCTCATGTATGGATGTTAACCCGCCCCGTCCCGTCGACGTATGGGTACGTTGCAACGATTTGCATTTGCCAGTCCCGGCGACGTACCGGTACGTCGTGCAATTGCAAGGTCCCTAATTTGCACAATTTTCAATTTTCGCGCGTGATTTTTCATATGTATACACGGGACACCTTCCTCTACCCCTCTACAATGATGCCAAGCAGGGACAATGCCTTACACCGCAGAACCTCCCCCTCCCCCCCTCACGCCATTGTCTCGGCAATTCACCTGTTACCAGTGACCTGGCCAATAAAGACATTCAGGGCCAGAGGGATTCCCCAATCGATGACAATGTGGAGGACAAGGTTTACATAGCACTAGAGGAAGAAACAGTCAGAAATGATGATCAGGTAATGTGGGAAAAAAAAGGTCATGAATGGTGATTACAGTAGTTAGTCTATCTATCTATCTATCTATTGCCAGACGCCTCAGTCCCGTTTGGGGTGGCCACAAACAAATCGCCTCCAAGTCGCCCTGTCCCCCGCCATTTCACTCCCCTGCTCCCAACTCACACCCCCCTCTCTCATATACCTCTCCACCCCATCTCTCCATCTCATCCTCGGCCTCCCCCTCCCTCTTTCCCCCTCCACCTCACTCACATACACTCTCTTCGTCAGTCTTTGACCCTCCATCCTCTCCACATGGCCAAACCACCTCAGTGTGTTCCTCATAACGCTTCCTATCACATCCACATCAACACCACAACGCTCCTTTATATCCTCATTCGTCAGCCTGTCTCTCCATGTGACTCCACAGGCTCCTCTTAAATAACTCATTTCCACGGCTCTCACTCTTGACTTGTGTCCTTCCAACAACGTCCAAGCTTCACTTCCGTACGTTAGAGTTGGTATCACAATACTGTCATGTAGTAACTTTTTCACTCCCATGCTCACTTCCCTGTTTCTTATCACTGCTTTCAAAGAACCAGCAACCTTTCTTCCCTGCTGTACCCTTTCAAGCACTTCACCCTCCAAACCTCCATCCTTACTCATCACACTACCCAAGTACTTAAACGTACTCACATTTTCCAATTCCTCACCATCCAACCTCGCTGTACATTCACTGACTTCACCTCTCTCAAAGACCATCACTTTACTCTTCCCTACATTCACCTTTAGATTCCGTTTCTTACACACTCTCTCAAACTCATCCACCAAGCCTTGCAGCTCCCCTTCGTCTTCACTCAACAACACGGTATCATCTGCAAACAACAGTACAGGGAGTTTCCAAACACTATCCTCTCTCACCAGGGCCACTCCAACATCCACTACCCTACCTTGTACCTCCTTTATTACCCCATCCATGTACAGATTGAACAACCATGGAGACATGACACATCCATGTTTCAACCCAACTTTCAAAGAGAAAAATTCACTTAGTTCACCATCCACACGCACTGCAGCCTTCGCACCATCGTACATACTCTTCACAGCATTCAACAACTTCCCATCTATTCCATATATTCTTAACACTTTCCACAATCCTAGTCTATCCACCCTGTCATATGCTTTCTCCAAATCCATGAAAGCCGCATACAACTTCTTTCCCTTCTCTAGAAACTTTTCCACTAAAGATCTGAGAATGAATATCTGATCTACACAACCTCTTCCCTTCCTAAAGCCTCCCTGTTCTTCTCCAACTAATTTCTCTGTTCTTTCTCTAACTCTGTCAATAAGTATCCTACCATATACTTTTCCTATTATACTAAGAAGACAAATGCCCCTATGATTACCACACACTTCTTTTTCCCCTTTTCCTTTGTACAAGGGAATAATTATACCTGACTTCCAATCCTCCGGGACTCTACCTTCCTCCCAGGCCAATTTGCACATCTTCCACATCCATTCTACTACTATCTCTCCCCCATGCTTCAGCATTTCACCACACACTCCATCAATTCCTGGGGCTTTCCCCGATTTAACTTTCTTCATTGCTTCCACAACTTCTATCCTACTGATTTCTTCCTGTCTTCTCACCTCCCTCCTTCTTCCAGCCATTCCCCAGCCACTTATACTCGCATTACTTCCATCCTCCACGTTCAACAATTCCTTATAGTGTTCTCTCCATCTGCTCACTTTTTCTCCCTTCTCCACTAGTAATCTACCATTTTTATCTTTCACTCCCCTGCTAACTCCACTTCCACCCTGTCTTACTCTTTTCACCTCTTTCCAGAACATTTTCTTACAGTCCCTCCACTTTACACTCAAATTCCTTCCAAATTCCTCATCCACTCTCTTCTTACTCTCTCTTACTAATCTTTTCACCTCTCTCTTTCTTTCTACATATAACTCTCTCTTCCGCCTCTCAACTTCTTCCACGCCCCTATTTCTCATCCATTCATTGTATGCTTTCTTCTTTTGTGCCACAGCCTGTTTCACCTCTTCAGTCCACCACGCTGTTCCTTGCACCCCCCTCCGTCTTCTCTTCCTTCCACACACCACATCACATGCTGCACATATTTCTTCTGTAAATATTCTACACACACCTTCCACGTCCCCCATCTGCTCCAACTCATATTTGCCCAATCGTTCCTCCACTTCTCTCTTATACTCTGCCTTTTTCTCATCCTCTTGTAACCTTTCCACTCTCCTTGCAACTACTCCTTCCTCTTGTCTTTCCGTTCTTCTATTCCTCCATCTTTCTTGAACTTTAACTCTGGCCACCACCAAGTAGTGGTCAGAAAGTCCACTCCCCCAACCTCTATAAACTCTTGCATCCAATATACATCTTCGCATCCTTTCATCCACACACACATAATCAATCATTGCCTTCCTTTCACTCAATTCACCACCCACCCTTCTCATCACTCGCCATGTATACCTGTGGATCATTTTATGCCTGAAGAGGGTATTGGCTATCACCAACCCCCTCCCAGCACAAATGTCCACTAACGCACTCCCATTCTCATCTATCTCAGCAGGCACACCCCACTCACCAACTATTCCATCCACCTTCACATTCCCAACTTTACCATTCATATCACCAATCAAAAACACTCTCTCATTCTTTCCAAACTTTTCCATGCACACTTCTACATTTGTCCAGAACTCTTTTCTCACTCTTCTAGCATGATCTTGCGTTGGCGCATACACACACACAATCGCCCACATTTGTATTCCAACTTTCAACTTTACCCACACAATCCTTGATGCAACTGATCCATACTGTCTTATGCTCCTCTTCCATCTTTTACTCACAACTATACATACTCCTTCCTTTGCCCTCTCATTCTCACCTACTCCTGCACATATACCCCATCCATACTCCCATTCTCTCACACTTTCTCCTCTCCATTTTGTTTTAGTTATTCCACATACATCCACTTTCGCATCCTCAAGCACCTGGACAATCTCTCTCTCTTTCACCTCATCATTTGCTCCCCTTACATTCCACGTTCCAATTGCAATGTCCTTTGTCCGGTCCTTGGTCGTCAACGTTTGGTCAGTCCTTGTCCGAGGCTTATTGTTTGTTTTTTTAGTTAGTTGTTTTCCGGGGAGGGGCACTAACCCTCCGCCAACCCTTTTAGTCGCCTTTTACGACAAGCAGGGATACTGGTGGGGTATTCTTGACAAACCCCCCTACTCCCAGGGGGTAGTTAGTGAGTGAAACAATGCTTATAATGCCTATATTACTGCTTGAAAACCAATATACTCTCATACTACATATAAATTCGTACCAAGTAAATAAATAAATACCGTTTATGAGTGGATAAAATAGTTACCCTCCCATAGAACTCGTTTTCTTTGGTACCAGCATGTTAGAAAACCCAGTCAGGTAAGGAGGAACTCCTACTTGGATTGAGTATTTTAAACCTCAGGTGAGCGATTTCTCTATGAATTTTCGATGTTTCTCACCAAAAGCGGAGGTTTTAGCCAAAAAAAATTTTTTCGAAAATACCTCGGGACTGGGGGATGTCGGAGGTGCGGAAAACCTCGGGACGTGACGGGTTAAAGTTGGCACTAACACTCCTTCATGTAAGCCTCATGCAGCTGCAACACTCAAGCTTCTGTTTCTTATCAAAGCCTTCATTTGCACCAGCTACATTCCTTCCTTTTGTCACTCTACTTTCCACTTCTTTTGTACATTTTCCTCCCTTTTTTTATCACTGTTTCAAGGTACAGTATTTGAACTCTCACCAATTCCAGTCTCTCCCCATTCACTGTAACATCACACCAGAAGTCACCTTCTCTCTCAGTAACCATCACTTTACTCTTTTCTGCATTTACTCTCAAAGCACGACGCTCACAGACATCAACAAAACTCTGCACCAGTCTACAAAGTTCTTGTCCAGTATTTGCAAGTAGTACAGCATCATCGGCATACAACATATTTGAGATATTCCGTCCATCATCATTCATTACCAGTGCCTTCCCCCTCACCATTATTTGTGTTTTTACTTCTTTAATCACCCCACCCATAAACATATTGAACAACCATGGGGACATCACACAACCTTGTCGCACACCCACATTGATCATGAACCATTCACTTAGATGCCTGTTTACCCTTACAAGTGCTTCACTACCATCATAAAAACTCATGATGACACATAGCAGCTTACCTTCTACACCATACATGCACAGAACCTTCCACAATCCTTCTCTGTCTACTTTGTTGTATGCTTTTTCCAGATCCATGAATGCCATAAACACCTTATAGTCCTTCATACAAGCCTTCTCCATTATCTGTCTTTCTGCAAATATTTGATCCACACATCCTCTGTCACTGCTTAAGCCACCCTGTTCATCACTCGCTAGGACTTCTGATACCTCTCTCATTTTGTCTATAATAATTCTTCAATATACCTTCCCTACCACATTCAATAAACTTATGCCATGATGATTCTACCACTCACTTTGCTCACCTTTATTTTTGTACAGGGGTACAATCACTCTGCTGGCACAGTTTCACTCATCCATGCCTTCTTACACATCTCCAACAAGCACTTCATTCCTCTCTTTCCATTACACTTAGTAATCTCTGCATACACCTCATCAACCCCAGTTGCTTTCCCATTTTTCAGCCGTTTCACAGCACTCTTCGCCTGTGCAAGTGTCACATTGCCTGGCAGTGCATTCCTTCTCTGCACACCCCCAAAACCAATCATCTTTCTTCCTCTCTACATATAACTCTTTCTTCTCTCCCTCAGCTTCCTCTACACCCCTTTTTCTCATCCACTTACCATACGGTTTTTTCTTTTGTGCCACAGCCTGTCACACCTCTTCATTCCACGATGCTGTTCCTTGCACCCAATTTTGTCTACTCTTCACCCCACACACCACTTCACATGCTGGACAGATTTCTTCTGTGAAGACCTTGCACACACCTTCCACGTCCCCCATGTGCTCCAAATCATATTTACCCAGTCGCTCCTCTACTTCTCTCTTACATTCTGCCTTTTTTCCATCCTCTGACCTCTCATCTCAGATCACTTGCTAAAACCACCTCAAAGAAACTTGGATTATTGTAGAGTCTGTAACTTCTTCACAGAGGAGCAGTTAGCAATTATTTATAAGAGTCATATGTGCTCTCAGCTTGAATAACGTTCACCCTTGTGGAATGGATGTGGAGAGGATGCATTAAAACAACTAGACAAAATTCAGAACAAAGCTGTTAGAATTTTTAATAATCCTTCTGTTACTAATAAACTACCTCCCCTACAAGTAAGAAGAAATGTTGCTTCCCTTGCATTATTTTACAGATATTTTTATAGCAAATGCTCGGACGAAGTTGCGTCCATTGTGCCACCTCTCCATGCCTTCCCTCGTGCTACATGGGCATCTGGTAGCACTCATGACTGGAATGTCACAACCATATTGCAGAACTTCTGCCTATCAGAATTCTTTCATTCCCCGAACTGCATCTCTGGAACTCGCTTCCCCAGAGTTGTTTCCCTCCAAACTTCAGCCTACAGCTGTTTAAGTCTAACCTTTACAGATATTTTATGAAAAGACACCAGTAAAATGGTGTATGGATTGTTTTTTTTTTTTTTTTTTTTAAGAAAAAATTCCACCCTCCCTGTATGAACTACTTTCTCCTGGCTTTCCCTTCTTCTATTCCTCCACTTTACTTCAACCTCAACATTCACCAGCACCAAGTGGTGGTCAGAAAGTCCACTCTCCTTACCTCAGTACACACATGCATCCATTACACACTTTCTCATTCTCTCATCCACACACACATAGTGAATCAGTGCCTCCCGTTCATTCGGTTCACCACCCACCCTTCTCATCACTCGCCATGTATACCTATGGATCATTTTGTGTCTGGGGTATTGGCTGTCAGCAACCCCCTCCTGGCACAAATGCCTACTAGAGCACTGCCATTCTCACCCACTTCTACAGGCATACCCCACTCATCCACTATTCCATCCATCTTCATATTCCCTACTTTTCCATTCATATCTCCAATCAAAAACACCCTCTCATTCCTTTCAGACATTTCCATACATGCTTCCACATTTGTCCAGAACTTTTCTTTCACTCTGCTTGCACGATCTTGCATTGGCATGTACACATACACAGTTGCCCACATTTGTAGTCCAACTTTCAATCTTTCCCACACAATTCTTGAGCCAGCTGATTCATACTGTCTTATATTCTCCTTCCATCTGTTACTCACAACAATACACACTCTGTCTTTGGCGGTGGCTGAATCAGTAGAGAGGCAACCTGCAGTCCTGATGGACCTAGGATCGAATCCCAGCTGGGGCAGGGAACAGTTTAAGGATTTGAATTTCATAAAAAGCAGACTTTCCTTATCTACCATATGACCCGCCGACATGTCGTAAAAATACCCCCGCTGATAACAATACACCAGTCCTGTATGAGACAGCCCTAGCATGTATTCAATATGGATGGTGGGTGTTAGCGCCGAAGTGGTGACATGTAGAGTTGTGCGGTACGTGGGAGGACTACTGGGCCTGAAAGCAGGCTGTGAAGCCTATGCCCAGAGTCGGACACCTAAAAAAAAAAAATAAATAAATAAAAAAAACTACTTCACTTATACCCCATCCATACTCCCATTCTCTCACACTCTCACCTCTCCATTTAATTTCAGTTGATCCACATACGAGTACATCCACTTTTGCACCCTCAAGCACCTGGACAATCTCTCTCTCTCATTCACCTCATCATTTGCATCTTTACATCATTTGCATCTTTTACATTTCATGTTGCAATACGTACCATGTCCTTTGTTCGGTCCTTAGCAGTCATCTGTTGGTCAGTCCTGGTCCGAGGCTTCTTGTTCATATTTTTAGTTAGTTGTTTTCCGGGGAGGGGCATTAACCCTCTGCCAGCTTACACCTTCAACGTAAGTGGTAATCTTGAAAACAGGAGAGCACGCCCTTCATGTGGGTAGGTGCAGCAAACAGTTGGTAACACTGATTAATTTTAAAATTCAAAATCTTAAAATAAAAATAATGCATACCACAGTTTCTAAGATTCACACACAATATAATCTATTAATGTTTGCAATTCTTACTTCCTCTATTATTAATTACTGGCATTTATTCTTAAATACTCTGTATAAGAGTATGCATACAGGATTTGGAGAACCTGCACTGCAGGAAAAATTTGGTGTCACATAGCTTCAAAGAGGTTCATGCGGTCAGTAATAACCCTATGAATACACATTGGCTTGTCATACCGATTTTGACTATATTTCTGCCCCAAATGCTTGTTTTTGCCATTCTTCCCACCCAGAACCCTGAAATCCCAACCCCAAAGACATGGGGGGGGGTAATTTGAAAACCAGTCACGAACACCGAAAATAAAAGTCAAATTCGTTCAAATCACACCAAAATACATCAGAAAAATATATTGTCAAGCCAAAACAAAATAACGCGGACTTGGAAAAGCTCACCAAACACATACATGAGACTTCGTAATTCAAACTAACTGGCTGTGCACCAGTCGTCTGTTTAGGTAGTACTCGGCCATTCTTTACCCCAGGAATTATTTCACGTACTAATCAAAAATTATAAAAGTATCATGCACCATATCTGATAAACAGTTTGGTAGAAATATTGAGAAATAAAATGGAAGTGGATACAGTATCTCATCTTTGTTTTCGTCTCGTCGTAAATTAACCATCTCCAGAGAAGCAGTGAAGTCTTTTAAAACGATAAAAATATTAAACGCTTATTTTTTTCTTTACACAATGTTTTAATCATTAAATTAAAATTCCCATCACACACACCATTGGATCCTTCAAATTCTACATAGTTTTCTTTACACAAGGTTGCTATAATATGACGAAGGGGCATGCGAAGGGGTGTTATGAGACTCCCCACAGATTCCAGTACTCCGCTGTGGTAATCCTCTCCTGTTCACTGGGGAACGCTCTGCCTTTTGTGCGTTAAGACTACCAAAAGATGCCGATAGGGCAAGGTGAACGCCTTCCCACAGTTTAAGACTACAGCCATTAGTTCTCGTTGGTTTACATCGATATACGTCACGCTCAGGCCAAAGCTTAGTGTCCTCAGTTTTTTACAAAGGCTCCTCTGTCGGTCATATTAGGCATCAAGCGAAATTCTGGAAAAGGATCGATCGGTCCGGTTAGTACAGTACCCTCGCGTCCAACACGCGTTAGTCCAGCACGATTCAGGTCCAGCACGGAGAGCAAATAATTAGTATTATTTAATACGATTTAATTACTGCAACACGAGTGTGTTAGCATAACACGCACAGAGCTCCGAGAAGTGGGCGAAATCTGCAGAGTTCGACTCTAGCACGATCACCCCCAGTCCAACACGGTCATACTGGACATTCCCAAGATGATAATAGCCAATGAAAACTTCTGATCAAGTAGCCTTCCCCGCCCGCTATCATGACGTGATCGTGATGCCGCCCAATTAAAAAGTATCATGCACCATATCTGATAAACAGTTTGGTAGAAATATTGAGAAATAAAATGGAAGTGGATACAGTATCTCATCAGAAGTTTTCTATCTAGATAGATAGATAGAAAACTTCTGATCAAGTAGCCTTCTCCGCCCGCTATCGTGACGTGATCGTGATGCCGCCCAATTAAAAACGCTTCTGGTGTCACGTGATGTTTTGTTTAAATTTCTCCCGCCACAGCGCCACTCAGTCGCATAATTGCATTGGAAGGTGATTTTTTCTTGCTGCATTTTCTGCCCTTGTTACTGCATTTTACCCTGCTCACGATGCCTAAGAAGCCTTCTGAGAACCACAAGAAGCGTCGGTACCTCCCTCAGGCCACCAAGCTAGAAAGCATCGAGAGGAAGAAGAAAGGGGAGAGGAAAGTTGACATTGCCAAGGCCTACGACATGAATGAAGCCAACGTGAGGACCATAAAAACAAACCAAGACAAGATCCTGGCAGCCGAAGGCTATCACACGGCACTTCATACCAGGTTTGCCAAGGATACGATGGTAAATTGGAACGGTAACGTGGTAAAATTGCCGACGATACCACGGGCATTTGGAATTCATCTGGATGGATTCCTGCCGAGGATACGACGGGCAAAACAGTGTGACCAAAACCCAGGCGACTCGACAGAGAATGTATCGTACTACAGCATTGAACATTTAACTTGACACTGAATACATATTAATATTTTAGAATAAATATCAATCGTTTTGAAACCCTTCTCATCGGCGTGTGTACCAGTTTATAAACAAAGTTGCTTCTCCTTATTCTCTACCGAGTCAGCGACAGCGATCACTTTCCACAGTCACGAGACGGGGCTCTGGCAACAGTGTGAGAAGCATGCCGTTTGTCGAGGATTACAGAGTGCTAGGACAGGCAGAAGCAGGACCTTCCATGGCTGTGGACGAAGATAGTGATTCTGAGTGTGATTTCGAAGGATTTATGAGGGAGGTTGAGGAGAAGCAACAGCCATTACCCGCCTGTGACGCCAGCAGCCATCCTCCGGGGACCCAGTAGGACTACCTACAGCCTTGGATACCACCTTCCATTCCCAGCAAGCCCACCAACACTATCCTAAAAGGTTAGTTATCATTCATAGCACAGTACCATTTATTATAATTACAATAGTACCAATATATGTATAGGTATATGGTAGGTATTTAGGGTGACTTTTCCTAGGGTTGCTGACATAATTCATATTCCCCATAAGCTCTGTTGTTAGTCCAACACGTTTTTGGTCCAACACGTGACCCATGCATGACAATATTACCGTGTTGGACGCGAGGGTACTGTACTTTAATGGTTAAATATCTGCCATTATCATTTCTGATTTTATTAACTAATTATAAATTGCAAACCAAGGAAAATATACTTCCATATTTATAAGGATTGCAAGGATCACATGTACGTTTTGTATCACAAATCTAATTACAAGCCAAGAGAAATATACTTGTCTCCCATATTTTTAAAGATTGCGAGTATCACACTTATGTTTTGTATCACAAATTTCCCATTTTATTATTAAATTCTGGATTATCAGTTAAACTTGGACATTTATCTAGATTTGTATCATTACCTCTACAAGTGAGTGGGCTCACTTCTAATCAACTTCACTCACTAGGCATTATGGGCAGCTCTTACTACCTTGCAGGCAGATCTTCACCCACTTAGGGCCCTGTGGACCAGGGTTCGCTGCCTAATGTCTGAGAACTGCACAAGTAAAAGAACTTTTTTTTTTAGCTTATTCCCATTTTAGTGAGCTTACTGTGTTTATTACCATCTTATGCTTCTTCATTAGATATTAGTTACTGATTTTGAAATAAACAAGTCATTTACAAGTAGTAATAATAAATAACATGTTGAAATGTACTTACGTACAGTACATCTCCCTAACACGTGCCTATATGGGCAGCAGAGGACGTCGTGTACTAGGAATTCGCATACTGTGAATACATAAACTTATGGGAAAAATTACATATGGGCGGCACCCCCTTTCATGGGCAACCCTTGAGACACCTTTCAGACCTGAGTATTGTACTATACAGGGAAACTATCTAAGACATATTACATAAGATATAAATAAACCTGCAAGATTATGGCTTTACTAGGTAAATCATTGGTGTTAGGTGGTGGCGACCATCATCCACTCACTTGATGTAGTGCTGCCTACTTCTTCCTGAACCTTTATCATTCTTTTTCTGTGCCTGCTCTCCTCTCTTCCTACATCTCCCATCTTTCCTGTCACTTCTTATTGCTTTTCTTTCCCTTACAGGTGGCTTTACATTGAGTGACAAGCCAAATGGTTTCCTGTAAGCCAAGAAACCATTTACAAAGCTGGGTGGTAACCATATAACCAACCCATGCGTGCTTCCTATGTGTCAACAAGTGGGTTGGTGGAGGGTTAGTGCCCCTCCCCGTAAAACCAATAACTCAAAAGTCAAATGTCCACCCCTTACAGGATTATAGCGTCTGGCAATAGATAGATAGACCTTTACCTGTTATCACTTCTTGGGGGGGCAATGTCACGTACTCGGGGTAACCCCAGATTTGGGCCACTCTTCACTGCCCGTCTTGCTTACAAGGAGTTCAGTTCGTGTATTAATAAAAAGTACATTAGAAAAAAAAAAAATAGGTCCTCGCGTACAAGGGGGATCGTGTACTCGGAACTCGCGTACTATGGGGATGTACTGTGCATTGTTAAGTACTTGAACATGGACTTACGTACTGTGCAGCTCTTCTATACTTGTAGTTGAACTTTTCTTCAGTACTTGTACTTAGGTATTGCCACCTGTACTTAAACCCCAGCCTGCATCCATTACTTAATGCCTTCTTGTACTGTATGTGTATGCAATTCATTGTCAGTGTGGTGAGGTGCTGGAGCTGCTGGGTGTGCCGTGTGTGCAGGCGGAAGGCGAGGCTGAGGCCACATGTGCTGCTCTCTCTTACCATCAGGTGTGTCACTCATGCTTTACTCCATAACAGCACCTCAGTCTTTCTTAAGCAAGTAATGGAAGAAATCATCACACCTCATACATGGGCAGGAATAGAAAAAAAAAAAAAAAAAAAAAGCTAAAAATCACACTATAATAGCATCTAGCATTAAATGATCATATATTGCTACATGTAGGATTATAACCCCTTCTTTCTAAGGGGCATCTCCTCAGCTGTATAAAATTGTCTGACATTAGCTGCAGTAAAGCAAGATACATCTCTATGCTGAAGTGGTTAACTGAGGCTGTTTCCAACCCCTTCACCCCAAAAGATCTGTCAGCAGAATAAAATGTGGTGGATGAGGGCACCCATCATCCACTCACTCAGTGTAGGGATGTCTTATGGTCTCTACATTGAGTGACAAGCCTAATGGTTTTCTGTACCCAGGAAAACATTTACTACACTGGGTGGTAACCATATAACCGGGGTTTTTGGCCGAGCTAAGTGTTCCCTAGATTCCCCTATCCAAAACCACCAAATCATGGCAGTTGTTTCAGAGAGTCTCGCAGGGCCCAATACCTACCAAGGGCCCCAGCCAAATGGGCAGATTCGCATGCCCATGTGGAATGTGAGAGGTGTGAATGAGGAGAGCGTGGAAGTGGTGAATGTGTTCAAGAGTGCGAGATATGCCATGATGGCATTGTGTGAAACAAAGATGAAAGGATGTGAAGTGGAGGATCGGGAGGGTGTGAAATGTGTTAGATTGGGCATGAATGGGCAAGGAAGGAGTTCCTTTGTTGATGAATGAGGTATGGCAGAGTGGAATGAGAGATTACAAATGTGTCAGCACGAGGTGTATGTGTATCAAGTTCAAGTCTGAGAAGGTGAAAGTGGCAGTAATTTTAGCGTATGCACCTTGTGAGGAGAGGAGTGAGAGAAAGACAGGTTTTGGGATGAACTGGATGAAGCAGTGGGAGATATACCCAGGAGCTATGAAGTGAATGTAATGGACGATATGAATGGAAGAGTAGGCTCTGGTCCTGAGGAAAACATCACTGGTTGTAATGGAGTACGTTTGCTGCCACCAATCTAAGTTATTGTGTTGATATTTCTATAGAGAACGTTATTTGGTTGAATTATCAATGGGAGAGTTGTTAGGAGAGAGTATTGGTGAGGCGTGTAGGAGATAATCAGTGTAGGCCTTCTCTGTTCCGTTATTCTCTTCATATTTTAAGTGGGATGATGAAACAGGCAGATTTGGGTCGACTGAGTTTAATTTGAGACTGTTACTTGAATAAAAGTTAAGAGATTGGCGTGACCCGTATAGCCTATGGTTAGTAGCAGTTTGTGCTAGCTGCTGTCCTCCTACTTTACTGTCATTCTCCTGCTTGTATCACTCTCTCCTTGTCTAACTCTTGTTCTCTCCTGTCGTACTCTGTCTCACTCTGTCTTCTACTAACTCTCCTACGTGTGATATCGGACTTATATCCTCCTCTAGCTTCCGGCTGGAGTGTGTGGGCATATGTGTGCATACGTTTTTGTGTGTGTGTGTGTTTGTCACAATTCCAACACATGATCAGAGGTGTTTGACATCCTTGATTTGTGTAGGCAAGGGGATATATTCTGTAACTCTTCCTGGAGAAGTCAGACATAACTACCTGTTTTACATATTGTTACCTATAGCTATATAGTTACGTACCGTAGTTACATATACTGTACTTGTATTATTGTGTTATGCCTACAACTGTATATACAGTACTGTATATATATATATATATATATATATATATATATATATATATATATATATATATATATATATATATATATATATATATGTGTGGTAGGTGGGGGCATTCACCATCCACTCAATTGATGTAGTGCTGCTCTCGAGTGTCTGCCCTTTCCTCTCCTCTCTTCATTCCTTCCTTCCTCTTCTGTCTTTCTTTACTTCATTCTTTCCTCGTCCTTCTGCCTACGGGTGACTTTACACTCCCTCTTTTGTCTTTCTTGCCTTCATTCTTTCCTCTTCCTTCTGCCTGTGGGTGATTCTACACTGAGTGACAAGCCTAATGGTTTCCTGTACACCAGGAAACCATTTACTACGCTAGGTGGTAACCATATTGCCAAATTATGGCGCCTGGTGGTTTAGTGGGTAATTACAGGGCTCCAATCGGATTGGGCCGGTGAAGGTTTATATCCAAGGGGTGGTTTGGGTTATTGCTCATGTAATGCCACTCAGGGATGAGTGAGGCTGGTCACTCTCATCTTAAATGTAAGGACCGAATTGCCTAGCACCGGGCTTCTACGCTCCTCATGGGGCAATGTAGAATTGGATGATGGATGGATATATATATATATATATATATATATATATACTGTACACATACACTCAAACCCCAATTTAAGGGACTAAATGGGGAACCAACTTGTCCCTTACTTGAAAATATCCATTGTTTTACCACATATAAAAACAATCTTATTATGAAATGCAATGATTGTTTCACTTATCTTACTTATTTATATGATCATGAATATTATTTTATGGGTACTGTATAAAGAAACATATTAATGTGTATAACCTAGATGTTACGTATCATTTTTGAATGCTCTTGTCCAATTGTGAGGTAGAATATGGAGTCCCTTAAATCTGAAATCCCTTAAATGGAGGTCCCTTAAATCGAGGTTTTATGTATAGATAGATTGATAGATAGATAGATACACATGTATATATATAGATAGATGGATAGATAGATATACAGTATATATATATATATATGTCTATCTATCTATCTGTCTATCTATATTTAAATATATATATATATATATATATATATATATATATACTGTATATATATATATATATATATATATATATATATATATATATATATATATTTACATATATATATATATATATATATATATATATATATATATATATATATATTTACATGTATATATATATATATATATATATATATATATATACTGTATATACTGTATATACATATATACAAACACACACAAGTGCTCGTGGGCCCTTCGGGCGCCTCGCACTTGCTCCTGCATCATGTTTATGTGCTGTTCTAGTGTAACATTGTCACTTGGAGAGAGTTTTGAAAGGTATGATTATAGAAAGCATGAATAATAATGAGATGTAGGTTGAGTTTATGCCAGGCAAAAGAACCACTGATGCCATATTCATTGTTCGACAGCTTCAGGAAAAATATACAGTATTGGTAAGAAAAGGGATCTGTATTTTGTTTTTGTTGATTTGGAAAAGACCTTTGACAGAGTCCCTAGAGAGGTGGTGAAGTGGACAATGAGAAAGCTTGGCTTGAAGGAGTGGCTGGTTAGGGTGGTTATGGCTGTATATGTGGGTGCTCGCACCCAGGTAAGAGTGACTGGAGATTTGAGTGATGAGTTTTCCATGAACGTTGGTCTGCATCAGGGATCAGTTTTGAGTCCCATGTTGTTTATCATGGTACTAGAAACCCTCTCATATGACTTCAGAAACGGACTCCCGCAGGAGATGTTGTATGCTGATGATTTGGTGTTGATTGCAGAGAACGAAAGGGAGGTGGAGGAAAGAATTAGGTTGTGGAGAGATGGTATGGGGCACAAGGGCTTAAGGGTAAATCCAGATAAAACAAAAGTGATGATATCTAGGGTTGGTGGCGGTACTGTCAAAGGCGAGGGAGAGTGGCCATATGCAGTTTGCCACAAGGGTGTGGGAAGTAATTCCATCTTTTGCAGTGTCTGTGATAAATGAGTGCACAAGAGATGTAGTGATATCAGAGGTAGACTGCGAGATAATGCTGATTTTATGTGTACGGCGTGTCAGGGAGAGAAGGTGGAGCTTGTCAGGCGTGAAAGGATTGAACTTGCTGGTGAATCTCTTGAGTGTGTGCAAGAGTTTTGTTATTTGGGAGACATGTTGTGTGCTGGAGGTGGGGCTGGAGCTAGCTCTGTGGCTAGGGTGAGAAGTGGTTGGAAGAAGTTCAGGGAGCTCTTGCCTCTCCTGACATTGAGAGGACTCTCCCTACATGCTAAGGGGTCTTTGTATGCAGCGTGTGTTAGGAGTGAAATGCTGTATGGTAGTGAGACCAGGGCAGTAAAGGAGGAGAATATTCACAGGCTCAGATGTACAGAAATGACAATGATTAGGTGGATGTGTAGTGCATCCCTGCTTGCAAGGTCTAGGGGGGCTAGGTTTACGATGGAAGAGTTGAGAGGTAGGATGGGACTGGAGTGTATTGGTGTTGTGATGAGGAGAGGTAGATTGAGATGGTTTGGGCATTTGGAGAGGATGGGGGATGATAACTGGGTGAGGAAGGTGAGAAGTGTTAATATTGGGGGTGGGGTTATGAAGGGTACACCGAGATAGACATGGGACGAAGTCATTAAGTGTGACCTCAGGGTTAAGGGACCGAACAGGGAGGCTGCAATAGTCCATGCAGCATGGAGAGCCGCTATTAAGTGACCAAGGCTGACGCTTGCAAGCATGCTGGAGCCTTTAAAAACAAAACGAAACCAATTGATCGTGTTATTTGCAGTTTCGGGAATGGAACCCAAGTTGTCTGAAAGCAAGTCCGAAGTACACACTCAGACACATGGCTACTGCTACAGTTCATTTTAATTCTACCTCTGGGCAAAAAATTCTACGGAGATCCTATACCAGGCTCCGGGAGCAGCATTTTTTGGTCAAAATGTGATCGCTCATTAACCCCTCTGTGAGGCAATTCAGAATCCGCAGACATGCCCCGGGAGGCAAAAGTTTCGGGAAATTTGACATGTCATATTTTTATGATTTATGTGTTTGGGATGATGGATAATGATGAAATATCAATAAAAATAATAAAATAAATATATTTTACCTACCCATTACTGAAATTACAGCTGATGAAGCTGATGAATGCAGTATGGGTAATCCATGAGGATGCCGCAGAAAGTAAACAAACAACTTTTTTCTATCTGGTGTTTTCACTTATAGCTTGAACAGAACATTCTTTCCTTATTAGAAAAACTTATTTCTTGCTTCTGTGTACAATTATTTTCAAAACAGAACTTGTTTCCATATTCAAAAAATTGTAATTTCAACTTCTGAACTTTACTAATGCTACCAGTAATTATAACAGAACTTATTTCCTCTCATTCAACAAAACTTTTCTTCTTCTTATAGTTTGAACAGAACATTCTTTTCTTATTAGAAAAACTTATTTCTTGCTTCTGTGTACAATTATTTTCAAAACAGAACTTGTTTCCATATTCAAAAAACTAATTTCAACTTCTGAACTTTTACCTGTGCTTCCACTAATCAGAACAGAACTTATTTCCTCTCATTCAACAAAACTTTTCTTCTTGTTATCCATTACTTCTGTTTGGCTAGAACTTTGCAAGTGTGTGTGGTAGTCACGCCAACACTCAAAACATAGTGCGACACCACATTCTTTACACCATGTGCTCACTCGGTTGTTCTTCCGCGGCTTTCTCACAGAATGAAGGCAGACATGACATGATCGCTGTCCAGTCTTTCGGGTATGTGTTGAAGGCAGCTTTTGTAGATAGTGCCTATTGGCGAATCCCGTTGCTACAAGTCTGTCAGCAGCTAGTTCAGAGTGGCGTCCAGGACGGTCTTTGTTCAGTGTTCCATACTTGGTGAGCAGTTGTCTCACCACTTCCAGAACAAAGTGCCTCAGTGACTTCTTCTTTTGGGTTTCTGCCTTGTACATATGGTAGGCATTCAGCATTGACAAATCAACCATATGAAAAAATAACTTCTTGTACCATTTTACGGTACGTCTGATACACTCCACAGTACCTATTTGGGCATCCGACTTGTCAACAAGTCTCATATTTTTTGTGTAATCAGTTACTACGTCCGGTTTGAGGACTGGTTCTTTTGTTCTATAGTCCACTTTTCCTGATGGAATCAAGTTGCCACGATGGAAGGTGCTCAGCATACAAACCTCCCGTTTATCTGTCCATCTGACACACAGCAAAGGATCACTTCTGTAGAGCTCACAGGTTCCTCGAGCACTACGTCCTCCAAACTTTGGAAGATATTTCCTGTTCTTCCGGACTGTCCCACAACTACCAGTGTTATGATCATGAAGGAAACTACACAGGGATGGGGAAGTATACCAATTATCAGTATACAAAACATGTCCCTTGTTCAGAAATGGTGCCATCAATTTTTTTACCACAGAGCCAGAAAATCCTAGGGGATCTCTTGCAGGTACATCAGTATCAGTGCCAGTGTACACTATAATGTCTAACACTATGCCAGTTAGGCAGTCACAAATAACAAAAATTTTTATTCCAAATCTGTGTCTTTTGGAGGGAATGTATTGCTTGAATATAAGTCTGCCACAGAACAGAATGAGACTTTCATCAATAACAAGTTTCTGATAGGGTGCAAAGAAGGAGCGAATACGCTCCCTTATCTTTTCAATTACTGGACGAACCTTCCAAAGGCGGTCATCAGTACTGGGATGGTTGTTGTCTGTGAAATGAATAAATCGCATGAGTAGCTGGTACCTGTCCCTGGGCATGTACTTGGGAAATATTGGGGTATGAATCAGTGGATCTCGGTTCCAGTAGTCACGAACATTTTGCTTCTTTACTTGTGGCATCATAAGAGGGAGTGCAAGAAATGTGTACATTTCAGGTACACTGGTATCATACCAACGTTTCATTTTATTGTGTGGAGAAAAAGGATGTTTGTCCTTCATGAACTGATAATATCTGTTGGTTTCTTGTACCAAATAATCAAGAATTTCACCATCAAAAAACAGGAGAAAATACTCCATTTCAGAACTGTTTTTGTCTACTCCAGCAGCCCTTGTCACTCCACTGTGAGTTGCATCAAATCTATAGCAATTTGGTATGAATCTATCACCATTTGCCCAGATAAACCCAGATCCACCAGCACTACCAATACCACCAGGCCTACGGGGAGGGTCACACACCCTGGGATCATCATCATCATCACTTAGGTCTGAATCATCATCACTCTCGTCACTCATGGGAATAAATCCATCACTGTCACTGTCTGCCATCCCCTCACTGTCACTACCACTCTCCTGTGCCATCCCCTCACTGTCACTACCACTCTCCTGGTCATCACTATCGTACTCCAAACCTGGCGATAACTTACGTTTCACGCCAGCACTACTCACTGATACCCCTGAGGTTGACGGAGTTTGTGTATCACTGTCGGAAAATCCTTCAAAATCGGTGATGTCATGCACTTCCCTCTCTTCATCAAGTCTACTAGTCACTTCAGAGTTCTGCAAATTGCTGTCCGGTTCTGCCATCTCATCTGAAGACTGTGCTGAGGGCGAAAAGTGAAGACTTCCCTCTAACTCCACGCTACGCACAATCGCGCTGCCTAACCTCCGCGCGTTGCAGACGTGAAAAAAAAAATCGGTCACATGTACTGTTATTACAGCATATTTTTGAAGGATTTTAGGCATATATTTGTTTGTAGAAAATTATCTTATGATTTATGAGTCATTTTTAGGTAATTATTTGAGCATAAAATGCGAAAATAAAAAAAAAATCCACCCTAAAACCCGGTACATTTGTACCAGCAGGTTTGTTTACATATGACGTCAGAGCCCAGACCCCTCTGAGTGCAACGTGGAAGGTTGGGGGTATCAAACGATGCCACCCGTTGCCTGAGGCTCTTTTACTCAAAAGTCCCGACCCGGAATCCATCAAGAGAACCCGTCTTAAGACCCGACCCGGACTTAAAGGGTTAAATATAGTAAAAGTTTTTCAATCGTGATGGGACCAAGTTTTTTCACATCAGTGATTTTTTTTGCAATTTTTGTGCCCATTTTGGTGCGATTTGAATGTGCAGTTTTGGCTGCCCAAAACACACACACACATACACACATGGCTAGTGCTATACTGTAGTATATTAGATATATACTGATGTATATATATATATATATATATATATATATATGTATAAATATACTATATATATAAATACAGTAAAACCTCGATATAATAGACTTCAGTAGACCGGAATTCGCTTTTATCGGACTTGACGAGCTACCAGACTAAATTCCTATATATCGGAAAAAGCCCGACCAGAAGCAGTCTGGACTGCCTGACCACTTCAGCTATGTTCACCACAATAAGGTAAATAAAAGACATGTTTATCAGTGTACAGTACTGTATTATTATGTATATTATACCGTTTGATTAATGTAGTGAAGTTATAACACAGTATAGTACCTCCATGGTAGTCAAAAGAGTTTAAGAACTGTTCATGCGATCTGGACTAATGTCTGATATATCGGAAAAAGTTCGGATTAGCAGGGGGAAGTCCGGATATCGCTTTTATCGGAATTTCACATTTTTTGGAGTGGTTTGGGCCCCAATTAGTCAATTATAGTGAGGTCTTACTGTATATATATATATATATATATATATACACATACATGGAGCCTCTGTGGTACAGTGGTAGAGTGTGCGTTTCGTACACAGGTGGACCAGGGTTCGCGCCCCGCCAGGGTAATAAACTTTGGGAGTGTTCACCCTGCCACGTACTGCATTGGCGGACATAAGGGGTGCTGTGGTTGAACCAGTGTCGCTTACTGTAAAGTATGCTTGCACCCAGTCGGCTTGCGTGGGCCGATTACACTTGGTTCACAGACTACACACACATCCAAAGCCACTCCAACACTATAGTTACACTTACAAACACTTCTCATCCTACGTACAATCTCTACCAGACAGCCTAAGCCACTTGGTAGAGATACATTGGCTGTATTGTCCCGACTTCGGTCGGGATAGGCTGGTCCTGCAGTGGATACTCAAACGGCTGATGATGATGATATATATATACATATATATATATATATATATATATATATATATATATACAGTAATCACTCTAATATCCGGACGCCCAATAACCGAACATCCCCACTACCCGGACCTTATCGTCCTGGGATCAAACATTCCCAAAATGGTCCGAAAATCCAAAAAAATTGGAAAAAAAAAATCGATTTTTTGCCGTCCGTAATTTGAACTTGCCGCGCGCGCCGCGTGAGAGCATTGTTTTGGTTCGTCATTCCTCCGACGTCTGATAGAGCGCCGCTGCATCCTCCCCACTTCCCGCCTGTTTCTCACCGCGACAAGACCTACGCTGTTCGCCATGGCTGCCCACGTGCTCGCTTTTGTGGTGGTGCCGTACTTGCTGCAAGGCCTCCTGCTGCTCTCTGCCCTACTCTTAGTGTGTGTGATGATGGCCCCGCCTCCTGAGAAAAGGAAGAGAGTGGTGTTGACTCTGGAGAAGAAACGGGAGATATTGGAGAAGGTTGATGCAGGTTGGTCTTCCTCACGCATTCTCCGCGAGTTCAACCTGGCCCGGTCGACTTTGTTCGATATCAAGCGTTCCCGAGACAAGCTCATGCAGTACACGGCTGACTTCTCGTCGAGAAGCAAACGCAACGTGGAGAGGAAGGTTATGTTTACCCCCAAGTATGCAGAGATCGACCGCTCCACGTTGATTTGGCATCGACAGCAACGTGCAGCTGGTGTGATGGTACGTGGAACGGAGCTGAAGGCTGCTGCTGAGAAGTTTGCAAGGCTTCACGACGCCCTTGACTTCAAGGCATCCGAGGGTTGGCTCTTCGCGTTCAAGTTACGACATGGCCTTACTAACCGTAAAGCACATGGCGAAGCATTGGACGCTAACGAGGATGGAGTGGACGAGTTTCGGCACAAGGTGAAAGGCTTGATCGACAGGGAGGGCCTCACTCTCGGTCAAGTCTATAACGCTGACGAAACTGGCCTATTCTATCGCTCGGTGCCAACGAACACTCTGGTCGATGAGACGGAGAAGCGTGTACCTGGCCGCAAGCTTTCTAAGGAACGGATATCTGCTTTGTGTTGTGCCAATGCTAACGGCATGCACCGGCTTAAGCCCGTTATTGTTGGCCGTGCAAAGCAGCCTCGGTGCCTTCGTGGGGTGATGGATGTCCTTCCTGTCGTATGGTACCATTCTTTGAAAGCATGGTTCACAGCTGTGATTTTCAAAGACTGGTTTCACCATCACTTCGTCAAGGAGGTCATACATTACCAGACGAAGACACTGGGAATTCCTCGCGACCAGGTAAAGGCTCTCCTTCTCCTCGACAATGCACCTGCCCACCCGTGCGACAAGGACTTGGTTGCTGAAAATGGCCGTATTAGGTGCATGTTTCTGTCACCTAATACGACTGCTGTCATTCAACCAATGGACCAAGGAGTGATCGTGGCAACAAAGCGCCTGTACCGTCAGAAGTTCCTGGACGAGGTGATGGTTGTTCTCGAGGACGAGGACGAGCGCAGGGAAGGACGTGACACTCGAGGCAAGCGGACTTTGGAAAACCTTCGCCGCTACAACATCAAGTCTGCGCTGTACAACTGGGCTAGTGCATGGAAGGAAGTCCCTGTGAAAACTCTTGAAAATGGTTGGTCTCGTCTGCTTCTCGGAACAGATGTGGAGTACGATTTCCTAGGGTTTGACGTGGATGACTTCCATGCACGGATACGTACGCACGGCGACGATGTTGATGTGGACGATGTTCGTGAGTGCTTGGACGACGACGAGGGCGATCCTGGGTATCAGACGTTGTCTGATATCGAGATCGCGTCTTCGGTTGCTGGTGTCAGTCCCGAACTTGAAGATTTCGACGACGAAGGCGATGATGATGCAGACTCCGCTCAGCAGGACACTACTCCAGCCATCCCCAAGCTGAGCGCACTCCGGGAACATCTAGAGTTCGTCCTAGACTACCTGGAACACCCGGACTGCGACAGGGAGATGGGGCCCTTGGGACTCGTGGAGGAAGTGCGTGCTTTCCGGCAGCGCATCATCAATCGCCAGAATCGTCGGTCCTTGCGTCAGTCAACGATTGACAGTTTTTTCAGACCCATGACCCCCGCTGTGCCAAGCCCTGGTTCCACTCCGTTGCCTCCCCAAGACAGGCCCTCATGCTCCGAGCCACAGCCCAGCACATCAGCTACAGTGGAGTCACCGCTCGACGTGAGTTTGCGGCTGTCTTCAGAGTCTTCTGTAGTCGGTACGCCATCACCACGACCCACCGATGCACCGCTTGGACGCCTGCCAGTGATACTCTCGGGCTCTGACAGTGAATAAACAACAAGAACTTCTCCACTAGACCACACGGGAATTTTGAGTGTTGTGCAGTGAAAAAAACGGTGTGTTGTGTTAAGGTTTTCAAGTTGGGAGAAAAGACTAAGTAGAAAAGAAATTTAACGTAACTAACCTTCTTTGTTTTGGCTTTGGAAAATTAAAAAAACTGGGGAAAAGTTAATGTGCAACACTTAAATTAAACTGGAACATTATTTGGACTAAAGTGAACACTGTGAAAAGAACGGACTTCTGTGTGTTAGCGACTAAGTTCAGTGCAAGACTTCAGGAAGAGTGTAGTGCAAGTGCTTCAGGAAATCGTTCTTACTGTCAGAGTCCGAGAGGAGGCGGTTATTCATCGAGGTGGCCAGGGACTTGCTGTAAGTAGCCAGAATGTTTCATGTTGTACTATTTTCCATACTATATTTACCAGAATGTTTCATATTGTATTTTTTTCCATACTATACTTACCAGAAAGTGTCATACTGTACTTCTTTCCATACTAAACTTACCTCATGCATGTGCAGTAGGAATGTGTTTTTCAGAGTTCGGTTAGGTTAGGTTCGGTTAGAGTCCATAAGTACCAGAATGTTTATTAATGTATGAACATACTTCTAAACCCACATTTTATGTTTCTTTTGCATTTATTTCAGTCATTTATGTGCCTTATTGGTGTGATTTGGGTGTTAAATAGGTGCTATGCATGTCCGGAGGGAGTTGTATAGGTGTTTCTCTGAGTTAGGGTCCGTAAGTACAAGTCCATAAGCTGGGGCCCAATATCCGGACGAAACCAATATCCGAACCTACCGATGGCTCTATTGATCCGGATATTGGAGGGGTTACTGTATATATATATATATATATATATATATATATATATATATATATATATCATCCCTGCTTCGGTAGGGATAGACTGGTCCTGCAGTGGACCTCAACGGCTGATGATGATGATGATGCTATATACATATATATATGTATGTATGTATGTATATAGATAGATGTAGATATATACAGTATATATATATATTGGCCAGGGTCAGGGTTTATCTTTTTGCACAAAATGTGTTTAGCACAAATCAGGTTCGTGTAAATTGAGAATCTGCTATAATGAATAGGCTACAGTACCATTTGCAGTAGATACGGTGAAGAATCATGTATTGATTTATCGGCTGTTTTACTTCTCAAAAAATAAAAAAGTAAATAAAAGTACAGTCAGGTCGCCTAAGGCGCGGGTAATTGGTTCTGGAATAATCCCGCATCATAGAAAACTGTGCCATCGAAATAACTAAACATATGGGAAAAATGAAATTTGGTTCTGGACGTTTGCCCAAAGTCCCTCTTCTCACCCCACTTTTCCTCATTTGCTCCCACTTTACACAGGCACACAGTCAAGCAATCAGCCAACACATGTATTACATGAACAATACATGGGCATAATATAGTCATTCGTAAAACCGCTATGAACTGGTTAGTGAGAAAGCACCTATCTCTGAGCTAAGACGACGTATAATGCCTCCCATCATCATCATCACCTATATAAGAATGATTATTAATGTGTTAAATGATCAGCTGACTGACCAAAACATTAAAGATGGCAGAGGCTGCCTGGTCAAACACTGATTGAAGATGTTTATGTGATTAAGTTTGTATGCTTAAGTGTCAACAAAATTCACATTTAACACATTAGTAATCATTCTTATATATGTGATGATGATGATGATGGGAGGCATTATACTTCGTTTTAGCTCAGAGATAGGTGCTTCGTCACCAACCTGTTCATAGCGGTTTTATAAACAAACCTATGAACTAGTCACAATACTGAAAAAATTTTTAATGTTTTATTACTTAATGAATTGGTAAAGTTTAACATCCTTAAAAGAGAGAAGAAAGTCCACAGTTGGAGCACTTGTAGTATGGAGTTGAAGTGGTCACCATCTTCTTAGTTTACAAACAGGTGAGCGTGCCAACCACCGGAGGAATTTGCCTGGGCGTTTCAAACCTTGCTGCGCTGCTGCGCCATAGGAATTTTATGCGCGTGGTTCATTTTTTCTGGTTCTGGCACCTTGCCGTGTCATAGAAAACCACGGCATTGAAATCCGTGCCATAGGCAACTTGACTGTTGATTATGTGTGGACAGGTGATATCAGTAGAGTACCTGGTACAGCATGTGAAAATATGTTGGAAAGTGAAAGTTCTTTGAATTTAGATTTTCAGATTTGAGAGCTTGTATGGTATGTAAAATGAGTACTGTTTTATACTATACATTAGTCATATTGACAAATGTTGTTTCCCAGGTAGTGGAGGGAGTTATCACTCAAGACAGCGATGTATTCCTCTATGGTGGCAAAACAGTCTTTCGCAACTTCACAGCAAATCGCAGGGGTACTGTTGAGAAGTTCAGGTCAGTATATAATATTAAAGGGAGTTGTGTGTATTAGTATTTAACGTAACTTTAAGTTAATGGATGTATAGGAAGTTTCAATTCAGTATGTACTTTGTATCAGCCACAGACATCATGTACTCTGTTGTTTGTCAGAAGTGATGCACTACAGTCTATTTATGACCAGGCTATGGAAGAAATACAAGAGAAAGTGTAAGTGGTAAAGATTTTTAAAAAATGCATATTATGTAGTGCAATTTTTTATGCAGTATAGGCCTTCAAGAGAGTCCCTAAGGAGGTGGTGAAGTGGGCCGTGAGAAAGCTTGGGATCAAGGAGTGGTAGGTTAGAGTGGATATGGCTATGTACAGTACGTGGGTGCTCACATCCAAGTGAGAGTGAGTGGAGATTTGAGTGATGAGTTTTCCATGAATCTTGGCAAGCATCAGGAGTCAAGTCTTGAACCCCTGAGTGTCTCATGTGACCTAAGAAATGGACTCCCATGGGAGATGTTTTATGTTGATGAATTGGTATTGACTGCAGAGAATGAAAGGGATGTGGAGGAAAAGAGATGGAATGGGCACAAGGATTTGAGAGCATATGCAAATAAAACAAAAGTAATAATATATGGGACTGATCGCAGTACTGTCAAAGCAGAGGGAGTGTGACGATGTGCAGTTTGCCACAAGTGTGTGGGAAGTACTAGTAACTCCATCTTGTGCAGTGTTTGTGATTAGTGGGTCCAGAAAAGATGTAATAGTATTAGAGGTAGACTGCAGAATATGCTGATTTCATGTGTATTGTGTCATTGAGAGCATGTAGAGATTGAAAGTCATAGAAGGAGTGATCTTGCTGGAGAGTTTCTTGAGTGTGTGGAGGAGTTGTGATATTTCAAGAACATGTTACTTGCTGAAGGTGGAGGTGGAGCTAGTGGCTAGGGTAAGGAGTGATTGGAGGAAGTTCAGGGAGCTGTTGCCTCTCATAAGATTGAGAGGGCTCTCTCTCTGTGCTAAGGGATGCTTGTTTGCAGCATGTATTAGGAGTGTAATGCTGTTTGGTACTGAGACCTTGGCAGTAAATAGAGAAGATATTCATAGACTTAAACATACAGAAATGGCAATGATTTGATGGATGTGCAGTGTGTCCTTGAATATGAGGCCTGGAGGGGCTAGGATTGCAATTGAGGAGTTGAGAGGAAGGTTGGGACTTCAGTGTATTAGTGTTATGATGAGGAGGGATAGATTGAGATAGTTTGGGCATAGAGAGGATGGAAGATGACAGTTGGGTGCAAGAGGCATGAGATATAAATGTCAAGGTAAGGTTGTGAAGGGCAGACCAAAAAAGACCTGGGATGAGGTCACAGAGTGTGACCTCAGGGATAAGGGACTAAATAGGGAGGCTACCAGAGATAAAGCAGTGTTGAGAGCCGCCATTAGGTGACCAAGGGTAATGCATGCAAGCATGTTGGAGCCTTTATAAACCATATGGATGTTCCTTCTTTCGTGCATTTAAGAAAAAATAATAATAAAAAATGAATTCCTACAACTCTGATGTTTGTAAAATGGAACTTTGTAGACCAGCCCAGTATTTACAAGTGATGGTGTCAGAGTGTAAATGTGTATACTGGTATGGGTAAAATACTGAATATCAGTGTAGAAAAAGGTGATATCGCCAGCAGTGGTGAGAGATGCCAAGTACAGTATTGTGGTACACTGATGGACAAGAGAGAGAACTGTGCAGAAGAAGTGGAGTGAATAGTGGGTCAAGTGAAAAAGTTGACACAATAAAGAGCCTCATTTTAAAGAATGAAAATGAGGATCCCTGTTAACTGTCCATATTTTCAGTCTTATCCAGTACTCTTCCCAGTTTACATCCTTCTCCACCATCCTTCCCAGTTTTCATTTTGATCTACCATTCACAGTACACACACATGTGTATCATCCTTATCTTATTATTATTTTATTGTCCTTCTGTCATCTTCATCATCCATATCCATAAACATTCATCAGTCTTATTGATACTCCTTCTCACTCTTTATCCTTGTCCTCTGTCCGTACTATCATCTTGCACTACCATCCTTCCCAGTTCCACCCTGATACAGAGTCTTCATTCTGCTTTCCCAGTCTGCAGTACTGTACTGTCAACCTGCCTTCCCCTTGTACCTGTCTCCCAAAACCCCACTTATATTCCACAGCATGGATGTGATTGAGGCACGGCAGCAGGTGACGCGTGGAGACATGATCCTTCTGGCACTGCTTCTGGGCTGTGACTACCTTCCTGAGGGTGTGACAGGGGTGGGCAAAGACACCGCCATTAGGTTCATACAGATGCTTCACAGGCAGGGCGTGACTGATCCAATATGCTGGTGAGTGGCTTTAGGCCATATTGTTGTTAGTTAGCCCTCCCAGGGCTTTATATGTGTTTTTACGTAAATGGTAAACATGGGTAGAGTCTGTAATTTTGTGGTTTTTGTTATTGTTGTTGAATCATGGTCCACTTGCTTGAGCAATCCTATCAACGACAGGTAAGCAACAGCCCCATGGAGTCATCCTATTGGTTCCCTACACTGTTGATGATGTATCTGCTTCTTAGTGTGGCAGGTACTGCACAGTGTGCCATTACAGGCAAACCTCGATTTATGATACCCCTAGATGCAATATCCCGGAATAGTGATGGGGGTAGAAATACCACCCCACCCCGCCTGTCGTAGGCTTACCCCCGGTTTTGCGATGGGTTTTGTTTTTTTAAAACCAATTTTAATTATATTATAGACTCAAATTTTGTTTAGGTTGATCTATAAACAGTTTTTAGACCTAGATTAATGTGTTTTAGTCATAAGTGGAATGAACACTGTCATTTGGGGTACATATTCTTGCCCATCAAACAAGGTACAAAACAATGTGGACAACTAGGTGACTCAACAAAGAATATTTCGTGTTTGACCATTGAACTGTCTGCTAACCTATCATGGAATACATAATACTAATTTTAAATAAATATCAATAATTATGAAAACCTTAGAGAGTAAATAATTCATCTATCTATCTATCTATTGCCAGACGCTTCAATCCCATTTGGGGTGGCCACAAACAAATTGCCTCCAAGTCGCCCTGTCCCCCGCCATTTCACACACCCCTCTCTCATATACCTCTCCACCCCATCCCTCCATCTCATCCTCGGCCTTCCCCTCCCTCTTCACCCCTCCACCTCACTCACATACACTCTCTTCGTCAGTCTTTCACCCTCCATCCTCTCCACATGGCCAAACCACCTCAGTGTGTTCCTCATAACGCTTCCTATCACATCCACATCCACACCACAACGCTCCTTTATATCCTCATTCGTCAGCCTGTCTCTCCATGTGACTCCACAGGCTCCTCTTAAATAACTCATTTCCACTGCTGTCACTCTTGACTTGTGTCCTTCCAGCAACGTCCAAGCTTCACTTCCATACGTTAGAGTTGGTATCACAATACTGTCATGTAGTAACTTTCTCACGTCCATGCTCACTTCCCTGTTTCTTATCACTGCTTTCAAAGAACCAGCAACCTTTCTTCCCTGCTGTACCCTTTCAAGCACTTCACCCTCCAAACCTCCATCCTTACTCATCACACTACCCAAGTACTTAAAAGTACTCACATTTTCCAATTCCTCACCATCCAACCTTGCCGTACATTCACTGACTTCATCTCTCTCAAAGACCATCACTTTACTCTTCCCTACATTCACCTTTAGATTCCGTTTCTTACACACTCTCCCAAACTCATCCACCAAGCCTTGCAGCTCCCCTTCGTCTTCACTCAACAACACAGTATCATCTCCAAACAACAGTACAAGGAGTTTCCAAACACTATCCTCTCTCACCAGGGCCACTCGAACATCCACTACCCTACCTTGTACCTCTTTTATTACCCCATCCATGTACAGATTGAACAACTCTGGAGACATGACACATCCCTGTTTCAACCCAACTTTCAAAGAGAAAATTCACTTAGTTCACCATCCACACGCACTGCAGCCTTCGCACCATGGTACATACTCTTCACAGCATCATCAACTTCCCATCTACTCCATATATTCTTAACACTTTCCACAATCCTTGTCTATCCACCCTGTCATATGCTTTCTCCAAATCCATGAAAGCCGCATACAACTTCTTTCCCTTCTCTAGAAACTTTTCCACTAAAGATCTAAGAATGAATATCTGATCTACACAACCTCTTCCCTTCCTAAAGCCTCCCTGTTCTTCTCTGACTAATTTCTCTGTTCTTTCTCTAACTCTGTCAATAAGTATCCTACCATACACTTTTCCCATTATAATAAGAAGACAAATGCACCTATGATTACCACACACTTCTTTTTCCCCTTTTCCTTTGTACAAGGGAATAATTATACCTGACTTCCTATCCTCCGGGATTCTACCTTCCTCCCAGGCCAATCTGCACATCTTCCACATCCATTCTACTGCTATCTCTCCCCCATGCTTCAGGATTTCACCACACACTCCATCAATTCCTGGGGCTTTCCCTGACTTAACTTTCTTCATTGCTTCCACAACATCTATGCTACTGATTTCTTCCTGTCTTCTCACCTCCCTCCTTCTCCCAGCCATTCCCCAGCCACTTATACTCGCATTACTTCCATCCTCTATGTTCAACAATTCCTTAAAGTGTTCTCTCCATCTGCTCACTTTTTCTCCCTTCTTCACTAGTAATCTACCATTTTTATCTTTCACTTCCCCACTAACTTCACTTCCACCCTGTCTCACTCTTTTCACCTCTTGCCAGAACAATTTCTTACAGTCCCTCCACTTTACACTCAAATTCCTTCCAAATTCCTCATCCACTCTCTTTTTACTCTCTCGTACTAATCTTTTCACCTTTCTCTTTCTTTCTACATATAACTTTCTCTTCCGCCTCTGAACTTCTTCCACACCCCTATTTCTCATCCATTCATTGTATGCTTTCTTCTTTTGTGCCACAGCCTGTCTCACCTCTTCAGTCCACCACGCTGTTCCTTGCACCCCCCTCCGTCTTCTCTTCCTTCCACACACCACATCACATGCTGCACATATTTCTTCTGTAAATATCCTACACACATCTTCCATGTCTCCCATCTGCTCCAATTCATATTTGCCCAATCGTTCCTCCACTTCTCTCTTATACTCTGCCTTTTTCTCATCCTCTTGTAACCTTTCCACTCTCCTTGCAACTACTCCTTCCTCTCGTCTTTCCCTTCTTCTATTCCTCCATCTTACTTGAATCCTAATTCTAGCCACCACCAAGTAGTGGTCAGAAAGTCCACTCCCCCAACCTCTATAAGCTCTTGCATCCATTACACATCTTCGCATCGTTTCATCCACACACACATAATCAATCATTTCCGTCCTTTCTTTCAGTTCACCACCCACCCTTCTCATCACTCGCCATGTATACCTGTGGATCATTTTATGCCTGAAGAGGGTATTGGCAATCATCAACCCCCTCCCAGCACAGATGTCCACTAACACACTCCCATTCTCATTCATCTCAGCAGTCACACCCCACTCACCAACTATTCCATCCACCTTCACATTCCCAACTTTACCATTCATATCACTGATCAAAAACTCTCCCTCATTCCTTCCAAACTTTTCCATGCACACTTCTACATTTGTCCAGAACTCTTCTCTCACTCTTCTAGCACGATCTTGCGTTGACCCATACACACACACAATCACCCACATTTGTATTCCAACTTTCAACTTTACCCACACAATCCTTGACCCAACTGATCCATACTGTCTTATGCTCTTCTTCCATCTTTTACTTACAACTATTCATACTCCTTCCTTTGCCCTCTCATTCTCACCTACTCCTGCACATATACCCCATCCATACTTCCATTCTCTCACACTTTCTCCTCTCCATTTTGTTTCACTTATTCCACATACATCCACTTTCGCACCCTCAAGCACCTGGACAATCTCTCTCTCTTTCACCTCATCATTCGCTCCTCTTACATTCAATGTACCCATTACCAAGTCCTTTGTCTGGTCCTGGGTCATCATCGTTTGGTCAGTCCTTGTCCGAGGCTTCTTGTTTGATGAAAACTGTGACACCGATAATCATGTGTTTACATTCAGGCTGTTCTAGAAAAAAACACTGATAATACAGAGGAATTTCTAAATAAATGTTGGACAATAAGAGAGAAGAAAATAAAGGAGCTCAGCAACCAGAACAGTACAAAAATGACATAAAGAAAGACCATTGAAAAGGCTATCCCAGTCGCATCATCGATCGCATTCCCCATCAGGAGAATTCTCTGTCAAAACATCGACAGTTCATGACAACAGTTCGCACCTTGGATAATTCAGTGTCATTTATACAGTATTATTATGCTCAACAGATGTTTATTTAATTGTCTCAGAACCATCTGATAGTGGGATTGTATACAGTGCTGCTGCTTCTCTATCAAATTTGAGTACATGTCGGAGATCGCATTCTCCAGTGACCTTGACTGGGTACAAGCAAAACTGGCACTGGATTTAGGCTTAGGTTAGTTTCTTTTACAGCTGTTATGCCATGTAGATTGGCTTTAAACTTTGCTTTGGACTCATTTGGGTGGGTCTAGGACTTGGTTGAGGGGGAAACCCAAGGCTTAAAAACACATCCCAATACTTTACATGTTATATCTACCACGAGATACGATACCCCACCTAGCGATGGGTTTTTACTTAACCAATTGCATCATTAAACCAAGTGAAACAAAGTAATTTTTTTTTTTTTTTTTTTTTTTTTTTTTTTTTAATGCGAGGAAGAAGGAACCGAAGGCTGAGCCTGCAAAATGTTCCTTCAAAGGAAAAAAAAGAAAAAAAAAATCAAGATCTGTTCATTTAGAGATACCTGGACACACTGCATTTGAAAGACTGGAGATCACAGGAAGTAGGAAATACAGACAGAGGGAGACAGTTCCAGAGTTGACCTGTTGCATAAATGAAGGACTGGGAGTAACGGTTAACTCTTGCATTAGAGAGTTGGACAGAAAAAGGACGAGAGTTTGTTGCTGAACGGGTGCTATGCACTCGTCATAGAGGTGGAGGGATGCAAGCAGACAGTTCAGAGGAGCAGTGACCATTGAAGTAGCAATAGAAAAGAGATAAAGATGCAACATTGCGGCGAAGAGAGAGAGTTTGAAAGGAGCCAGTAAGAGGAGGAGGGTTGATGAGACGAATAGCCTTTGACTGCACCGTATTGAGAAGAGCTGTATGTGGGAAGCCTCCTCACACATGAGAGTTGTACTCTACACAGGGGCGAATAAAACCCATGTATAATGTCAACAACTGTGCAGGGGTAAAGAAGGCACGGAGTCGGCTTAGCACACCTAATCTCTTGGAAGCAGATTTTATAAGAGATGCAATATGAACTTTCCAAGATAAGTCCTGTGAAATGAAACCCCAAGCATTGTTCAAGGATGATGCAAGATTAAGCTGAATATTATTAAACATTAGTGGGTACTCCTGTGGAAGCTTTTGATGGGTTGATAGGTGTAAAAACTGAGTCTTTGATGCATTAAAAACAACCAGATTATTTTTACCCCAGTCAGAGATACGAGCCAAGTCAGACATCAGGTGTGCCATAGCCTCATCCCTTGTTTGTTGAAGTAACTGCTGAGATGGACGCTGCGGAAACCGAATGGAAAGGTGAACGGTGGAATCATCAGCGTACGAGTGGATAGGATTAGCTGTACAGCTTAGAACGTCATTGATGAATAAAAGGAAGAGAGTTGGTGATTGGACAGAGCCATGAGAAACACCACTGTTGATAGATCTAGGAGAAGAACGAAGGCCGTCTACAACAGCAGCTATAGAACAACCAGAAAGGAAGCTGTAGATGAAGGCACAGATAGAAGTATAGAAACTGTAAGAGGGCAGTTTGGCAATTCAAGATTTATGCCAGACTTGATCGAAAGCCTTTGAGATGTCAATTGCAATGGCAAAGCTTTCACCAAAGTCCCGAAAGAAGGATGACCAGGAGTCCGAAAGGTAGGTGAGAAGATTGTCAGTGGAGCATCCCTGACGGAACCCATACTGATGATCAGAAAGAAGGTTGTGATAGGAGAGATGCTTTAAAATTTTTCTGTTAAGAATAGACTTGAAAACTCTTGAGACACAGGATGTTAAAGCAATTGGGCAATAGTTAAAGGGTTGGGAATGGTCATCCTTCTTTGGGACTGGCTGAATGAGAGCAAACTTCCAGCAAGAAGGAAAGGTGCAAGTTGAAAGACAAAGGCGAAAGAGTTTGCCTAGGCAGGGTGTAAGCACAGAAGCACAGTTCTTGAGAACAACAGGAGGGACTCCATCAGGCCCATATGTTTTGTTAGTATTGAGGCCTGTGATGGCAGAAAATACATCAACTGAAGACATTTTAATGTCAGCCATGAGGAAGTCAGATGGAGGAGCAGTGCCGGAATCATCTAAGGTGGATTTGGAGGAGAAAGTCTGAGTGAAGAGATCTGCTTTATCAGTAGAAGAAATAGCTACAGAGCCATCAGAATAGAAACGAGGAGGGAAGGATGATGAGGTAAAGTTGTTAGAAAGATTTTTGGCAAGGTGCCAGAAGGAGTGGTAAGATTTCAAGTTGGAGAGTTGAGAGCACATAGTGCAAATGAAATTTTTTTTTAGCAGAGCGAAGAACAGACTTAGCATGATTCCGGACAGAAACATAAAGAAGATGTGATTCAGGGGTGGGTTGGCTCTGATATCTTTACAGGCCCTCTCCTTGTTGCGGACAGCATTAGAACAAGCGTGATTAAACCAAGGCTTTCTCGCATTAGTCAAAGGATATGAGAAAGGAATATACGCTTCCATTCCTGAGAGAATAACCTCTGTAATGCACAAGGCACACTTAGATGGCTCCCGGCCATGAAAGCAATAATCATTCCAGGGAAAATCAAAGAAGTACTGCCTGAGGGCCTCCCAATCCGCATTTCCAAAGTGCCACAGACAACGATTCTTTGGAGGGTCCACATGCCGTACCAGAGCGATAGGACGGGTTAAGGTAATAAGGTTATGATCAGAGGGGGCCAACGGAGAGAAAAGATTAACAGTGTAAGTAAAAGGATTAGTTGTAAGGAAGAAGTCAAGTATGTTGGAGCGCTCTCCAAGGTGGTCAGGGATACAGGTAGGGTGATGTACAAGCTGCTGTAGGTCATTAAGGATATGTAAGCTTGTTCACCAGGTGTATCAGTGAAAGGAAAGAAGAGCCAAAGGTGGTGGTGAGCATTGAAATCTCCTAGAATGGAGATTTCAGAGAAAAGAGAAATGGATACAATGTGTTGCATCGTAGAAGTAAGATAGTCAAAGAATTTTTGATAGTAGAATTAGAAGATAAGTAAACAGCACAGATATATTTAGTCAGAGAATGACAGGAAAGCCGAAGCCAGAGAGTAGAGAATTCAGAAGAATCAAGTTCAGGGACACGAGAGCAAGATAGGTCGTTGCATACAAATACACAACATTCTCCTTTGGCTTTGAAATAAGTATAGAGAAAGTAGGAGGATACAGAAAAGGGTTTGTCAGTTGCCTCGGACAGCTGAGTCTCGGTAAGGAAGAGAAGGTGAGGTTTAGAAGAGGAGGGGTGGTGTTCAACAGAGAGAAAGAGGAAAGGCCGTGAATGTTGCAGAAATGAAGAAGAGGGTCAGACAGAGGTTCCAGGCAGCTCAAAGAGTCGTCACTGGGAGAGGGGCGGATGGTGGGGGCATTTATGGTCCCCCACCCCTCCCCCGGGGACTCCTTGGCATGGCTTTGGGTGTGCCTTTTTTTTTTTTCTTTTTTTTTTTTTTTTTTTTTTTAATAGTGTCACGATTCAGGTCAGGTAAATGCTAGGATTATATATTAACGATAATTAGCATGTTCGTGACTCCAGTGTTCTTATAGAAAAGACCCTCCGATATCATGCACATCGTTAATTGGGTACTGAAAGAACACATGTGAAGAATTGATTTATTACAATTAAGAGCATTACCCATATTAATAACATAGCCTAAATATCCTTAAGCCCTATAATCCTTAACCTAAACCTTAATACTAAAAATCAGTAACAAAAGAACAGATCTGCACAGGACAAGGTACACAATACCTCTGGACTTCAGGGTGCATGTCCGCAGGTGTTTCAATACACCTGCATTACACTGGGTATGGGCGAGGTGGATAGAGGCACGAGTGAAAAGAGTGGCTGGAGCACTGATAGCTAAGGCGAGGTATGGTAATGTGAGTGGCTAGATAGCAGACAGCACAACACCACTTCCCACACGTACAGCTCAGGTGAAGTAATGTAAGTGGGCTCCATACAAAGTTCCGCAATGGAGAGGGAACAGCTGCCTACCACTCACTGCCAGCGCTGGTCCCCCACTGTCCGTGTTCTCCACTCCAGTCCAGTCATCGCCACCCTTCAACTCCCGCCTCTTCCAGTCCCGAAGCATCGAAACATTGAGTTGAAATAACATGTATTAAAGGCAGTATAGAACATACAAACATTGACTTGACAATACCCCTTTGACAGTAGAACTTACATTCATGTTAAGTTCTCACAAAACATTTATAAGCAAAGTGCAGATGACATACTGCATTACAAGTACTCTCCTATAGTACATGCCAATTTATGTTCACATTGTATCTCTCTGAAATAGCATCATAAGCCTCAAAATCCACACAACACATACCTACATGATCTAACATGTCAGAATGCTCAGCACGGCTTAAATAATCTGCTCCAATATTCTCGGCTCCCTTGATATACTCTGTGGTATATTGAAATTGTTGCATATAGAGTGCCCACCTCATAATGCGAGGGTTTCGGTTAATTGTAGTTTTCAGGTAATGTAATGGCAAGTGGTCCGTCTGAATAACGAACCTTCGACCATAAAGAAATTGATAAAACTTACGGACCCCTTCAATTACAGCCAACAATTCCCTTTCCACAGTACTATAGTTGAGCTCTGCCTTCTTAAGCTTCCTGCTTGAATATGCCATAGGCCATAGCACCTCATCGTGATACTGCATTAGGACAGCTCCGATTCCCACTCCAGAAGCATCTATCCTTAAAATAAAGTCCTTACACATATCTGGAAGTTTAAGAATGGGATTACTTGTGAGCTTAAACTTTAAAGTATCAAACGACCTCTGTTCTTGTTCAGTCCATGTAACTTCATTTGGCATATCCTTCCTCGTTAAATTAATTAAGGGTTCTGCTATAACTGAATAATTAGGAATGAAATCTCTGTAATAGCCAGAAAGTCCAAGAAATGAGCGAACTTGTTTCTTTGTCTTAGGTGGCAAGGCTTTAGTGATCTTCTGAATCTTGTCACTTTGTGGCTTACAGATTCCTTTTCCAACTATATGTCCAAGAAAGTTTATCTCTGACTGACCAATTTCACATTTAAGTGGATTTATCTTTAGCCCAGCTTCTTTTAGGCGTAACAGAGTCTGTTCAATGTGTCGGAGATGTTCCTTAAAAGAGCATGAGTGAATCAAAATATCATCTACAAATACTTCAACACCTTCTAAGCTTCCCAAAACTTCCCTCATAACTCTGTTAAAAACAGCAGGAGAATTACACAAACCAAATGGTAGAACATTAAAGTGGAATAATCCCTTACTTGTACCAAAAGCAGTGTATATTCTACTATTTACATGCAGAGGGATCTGCCAGAATCCCTTTGATAAGTCTATCTTAGAAAAGTATCTAGAGTGGGCTAATTTAACCATTATATCCTCTTGTAAACACATGGGTTCAGCATCAAACTGAATCACTTTATTCAGCTTTCTGAAATCACCACATATTCTAACACCGCCATTTTTCTTTTTGACTACAACAACTGGACTACTGTATGGAGAATCCGACTTCTCTATAATCCCGGCTCTCTCCATCTGGTCTAGTTCTTCGGCTACAGCACTCTTCAGATTGTGAGGCACATGGTACGGTTTACACCTGATTGGCCTGTGGTCCGTCAGAACTATTTCATGAGGATTAACATTGGCAAGTCCTGGAGTGTTTGACAATACATCAGAATAATGATCCAGTAATCCACGTACCTCTTCCTTTTCCGCTAGTGATAAACACTCTGAAAGTGTGACATCAGACCAAACCGTTGAGGATTCTATCTCTGGCAGTAATAACTGCCCAACCTCTTCAGACTCTTGCATTACCACTGCCGCACAATCCTGAAGTTCATTAGCAGCTGAAATATTAACATGGTTAGGAAGACCTTCTTCTTCATTATCTTCCTCATACTTCTTTAACATGTTAATATGGAACTTCTTTCTCTTTCCACCAAAGTCTATTACATAATTCAGTGGTGACGAACAATCTAGTACAACATAGGGTCCCTTCCACTGCATAAGTAGCTTATTCCTGTCACTTGGAAGCAATAGCAGTACCCTGTCTCCCACTTTTAACTTTCTGTCAGAAGCCTTCCTATTATAATAGCTTTTGTCCAATTCCTGTGCCTTCATTAATTCTTCTCTAGCTAATCTACACGTTTCCTCCAGTCGCTCAGCTAAATCAATGACATATTTGTAAGTGGTTACACTTTCTGGTGTGGTCACAGTTCCATCCCAGATTTCCCGTAGAACATTCAGTGGACCCCTAACTGTCCGTCCATAAACTAAATCAAAAGGAGAAAACTTTGTGCTCGCCTGAGGGGCTTCTCTGTAAGCAAATAAGAGTGGAGCAAGGTACCTTGGCCATTCCTTTGGAGCTTCTTTACACATACGTCTAAGCATATTCTTTAAGGTTCCGTTAAACCTTTCAACCAAACCATTCGACATGGGATGATATGGGGTGGTTTTCAAAGATTTGATAGACAAAAGTCTATTTACTTCAGCCATCATTCCTGACGTGAACTGGCTACCCCTATCTGAAAGTACTTCATTTGGAATGCCTATCCTAGAATAAACATCAATCAGGGCATCCGCTACAGTTGTGGTCTCGATATTTGGTAAAGCTACTGCCTCTGGATATCGTGTGGCAAAATCAACCAACGTAAGAATATATCTTGCACCATTGTATGCCCTGGGTGTTATTGGTCCAATTATATCAACTCCTACTCGTGAAAATGGCACCTCAATCACTGGCATGGGAGTAAGTTTTCCTGGCTTCACACTGCCTTTGTTTACCGTTCTTTGGCATTTGTCGCATGACCTGCACCACCGTGTTACATCAGATACCATTCCTGGCCAGAAGAATGAAGCTTGGATCCTGTCTAATGTTTTCTTTGTCTTCAGGTGTCCACTCATGATGCTCTCATGTCCTAGTTTAAACACTTGCTTACGATGTCCTCGGGGCACTATTAGCTGTTCTTTTACATCACCTCTGAATTCTGTTACTCTGTATAATCTTAGGTTTCTCTCTATAAATTTAGAAGTCCTCCCCTTTGATTGAAATGTTCTTCTTGTAAAAATATGTTTTCTCACAGAATTTAAGGATTTGTCACTCTCCAAAGCCTTTAAGAATTCAGAAGTAGACACAAAATCACACTTATTCACCTTTAATGGTTGTGTGGGGTGCTCACCTCGTCGAGTTTGTCCCCTGGTTACAGCAGAAACACAGCTTTCATCTTTAGTCGGCAGTGAATCTTCATTCGAGAAAGAAACAGGAGATTTTTCACTAGCCTGCGATGTCTTCCCAGTAGTCACCACAGATCCCGTCGTGCTACCAGTCGCCGAACTTTCTGCCAAACTACTAGTTGCTGTGGGCGAGACCTGTTCTAATGAAGGAGCATAAGTTCCTTTACGAATTCCACCCACAACTAGGTCATACACAGGTGACTGGCATACAGCTGCTTGCACAGTCCCCTTCAACCAGGGAGAGTCGATCCCTACCATTACCTCTGGCAAGATCACTACTGTTCCAGTGGCCAATTTCAGTCTTAAGGTACGACCCGTATAATGTTCTGGGGTTACTAGCTTCTCTGCCACAAGACATAATGTTGCTCCACTATCAAGCATGGCAATCACTGTGTGCCCCTCAACACTACCAGTAGCCAGTGTTAAGCAGTCATCGTTCTTAAGCTTACGTAATTCACTGGAGACAGTACCACATACATTTAAATTACCTTTACCAGATAACTTAGACTTAGCATTATCATTCAAATGACAGTTATTTCTCCTGTGACCTGGTTTTCCACACAACCAACACAAACCTGTTTTCCTTCCCTTTTCGTCCTTGCCAGTAGATGGTCCTGCTTGAGGAGGCTTAATTGTGTCCGTTTTCTCCTCTCCATCTCCTGTTCTCCTGATTGGCTTCATCTTATTCGTGCTGGCAGGGTGTCCGTGGGCATCCATCCATCGATCAGCTTCCACTGCACATTCTTCCAAACTACGGACATGGCGCTCCTTTAAAAAAGTAGTTAGTGGAAGAGGACACAGTTTGATAAATTCCTCCCTCACTATTAAGTCCGTTATTCCTTCAAATGACTGTACACATCCGTCTGCTTCAACCCACTTGATGAAATGTTTTTTCAACCTGCATATTAACTGTTGAGCAGACTCACCTTCCCGAAACTTAGAAGTTCGAAATCTTTTTCTGCATCCCTCCGATGTAACATCGTACCCCTTCAGTAAAGCAGCCTTGAACTTACTAAAATCTGCCACCACATCGTCTGTGAACATATGGTACATCTCAAGTGCACGTCCTGTTAAGAGAGATGCTAAAGCAGTAGGCCAAATAGCACGTGACCATCCAGCACCTTCTGCTACTCGCTCGAAACGAGAAATGAAGGTGTCAATATCATCTTTAGACTCGTCAAAAGCTGGCAGTTTTGGTGGGTGCACCACATTGGTAACTGGCTGAACAGCAGTACCAGCCGCAGCAGCACTGGCAGCGGCAGCAGCTTTAGAAGCTTCAATTTCAGCTTCTAGTTTTAACCTCTTCAGTTCCCTCTCGGCAGCCCTTCTTTCCCTTTCGGCTACCTGCATTCTCTGCCACTCCTCTCTAACCCATTTATGCAGTTCTTCACCAGAGTAACCTAACAGTGAGGCCTCATCATGCAGATCTTTGATGCTCTTTTCCTTATTCATGTTTTCAGGAACAAAGGTTCAAGCAATACCTGTATAACGTATGCACAATATCAGTCGGGTCCCTGTTCGGGCGCCAATTTGTCACGATTCAGGTCAGGTAAATGCTAGGATTATATATTAACGATAATTAGCATGTTCGTGACTCCAGTGTTCTTATAGAAAAGACCCTCCGATATCATGCACATCGTTAATTGGGTACTGAAAGAACACATGTGAAGAATTGATTTATTACAATTAAGAGCATTACCCATATTAATAACATAGCCTAAATATCCTTAAGCCCTATAATCCTTAACCTAAACCTTAATACTAAAAATCAGTAACAAAAGAACAGATCTGCACAGGACAAGGTACACAATACCTCTGGACTTCAGGGTGCATGTCCGCAGGTGTTTCAATACACCTGCATTACACTGGGTATGGGCGAGGTGGATAGAGGCACGAGTGAAAAGAGTGGCTGGAGCACTGATAGCTAAGGCGAGGTATGGTAATGTGAGTGGCTAGATAGCAGACAGCACAACACCACTTCCCACACGTACAGCTCAGGTGAAGTAATGTAAGTGGGCTCCATACAAAGTTCCGCAATGGAGAGGGAACAGCTGCCTACCACTCACTGCCAGCGCTGGTCCCCCACTGTCCGTGTTCTCCACTCCAGTCCAGTCATCGCCACCCTTCAACTCCCGCCTCTTCCAGTCCCGAAGCATCGAAACATTGAGTTGAAATAACATGTATTAAAGGCAGTATAGAACATACAAACATTGACTTGACAAATAGGATGTGTAATGTGTACTGTGCATGTAGATTGGTGTTGACAGTTAGAGAAACTTGTATTGGAGAGCATGCTGGCGTACTCTCTTTGTTACTGTAACACTGAAAAAGTTCAGCAAAGAGATATGGTCAGGAACTAGTCCCGAGGGCAGGTGAAATGGGAGCTCCAGCTCTCCCTGTCATCAGCTGTCCATCCACCTTGGGAGTACTGCCCTGCTCGACTGCTGCTACAGTCTACTGTACAGTGGGGCCCCTTGGATAGTGACCTTATTAGTCCGCCAAAATGGCCACTATCCATGAAATCGCTATCTGAGGGGCAAACTTCAAACCTAAAAAAATTAATATGGTCCTGGACTCCTTCAGCTATATCCCTAATTTCCTCCATTAACCATTAATATCACGTCATATTTCTTCAGTAAACGATTAACAAACTTACTTTTAATTCATTTTGAGTGCTGCTTAGTGATAAATATAGTTATCAATCGTAGTTATCATACAGTGGCAACGTGCTAGAGTTGCTAAAAAATAAATACTGCATGCGTTCCAACTAAACCCTAAATTCCTACTGTGAACACTAATAAAATAAACTTTCACGTAACATGCAAAAGGATAAACAAACTTTTAAATCACTTTTGCTGTTTATTGTTAAAATTACTGTCATGCTTGGTGGTTACTGTACCGCAGCAGCCTAGCGACCACGGCCCTGACTCTGCTTACTCTTAATCTCTCGTCTCTAGTCTTCCTCTCGTCCCTCACATCATAACACACGCAAACGAACTTCATTCTCGATGCGATGGGCCTCTGTTTCCTCATCTTGTCAACCATTATACAGGTCCTTCTCAAGCTGAACAGGGGGCATGTCGACATTGTCCTCTTCGTCTGAGGAGGCATTCAAAATGGCCTGTCTTTGTGCCTCAAACCTTTCTTGCTGCTGACTTAAGAATCGTGTGATCAGTGTCTGGCGCCTTGCATTTATTTTGTCTTTCAGGTTCTCGGTGAAGATTTTCATCAGATCTCAGAAATACACTAGGGCTTGGTCTCGACAGTTAAAATGGAGAGAGGTTACCTTGTCTTGAACTTTGGACAGTATGGCCAGGATTTCAGATAAATCCTTCACTGTTGGCTCATTTGGCTTCTTTTCTTCTTCCTTATCTTCTTGCACTTCCTCTTCCTCTTCCTCATCTTGGTTCAGCATCTCCTCAGCAGTTTCTTCTCGATCTTCACCTCCTTCTAAGTCCACGATTTCTTTGTCAGACACACACGAGAGTCCCGGCACAGTTTTGATTACGTCAGCAGTCTCACGTGCCACCACCTGCAGCTCCTGCCTGGCTGCCTCGCCTGCCTGTTTCAAATGTGGAAGCAGGGGGGCCCAAGCGTGTGTAATGGTGGCTTGATTGATCGGGCACCAAGCTTCACAGAATAAATCCACTGCATGCATTATGTTAAAAGACTTCCAAAAGGCCTTGACGGTCATTTCCTCTTGATCCTCTTCCTCTTGACTTGCCTGTTGATCAGGTTCACTGTCACTAGAATTAGCCTCTTGGATCTCCTTCAGTTCTCGAAAGTTATCAGTCTTTTCCCTCATTTTGCTGTGGAGCTTGCCATAGAAGAAGAGTTTAGTGTTAGCAATTAACTCCTGATCTAAAGGTTGAATTTTGGGGGTAATGTTTGGAGGCATAAAAACAACCTGTATGGCAGGGTGGTGGTCTACCATGAAGCGAGCGTGCCCGGGTGCATTATCCAGGAACAACAATATTTTCCAGTCAATATATTTCTTCTTGCAATACTCGCAAGTCTGGGGCACAAAAATCTCGTCTAACCACTTAATAGAGAGGCTTGAGGTCATATATCCAGTGCTGTTTGAGTACCACACACAGTTGGGGAGTTAGTTCATATCACAGTGGCGGTAGGAATGTGGTTTGGCATATTTATAGTCAATAACGGGATTCATTTTGAAGTCCCCTGAAGCATTGCAGCAAAGCAGGACACTGAAGCGATCCTTGGCCATTTTGGTTCCAGCAGCCTGACGAAGGTTTTTGTGGGCTTAGGTGAACTTGGGTGATTTCTTCCAGTACACTCCAGTCTCATCGCAATTAAAAACTTGATCTAGGGTGTACCCTCCTTCCTCCATAAGAGTCTTAGCAATTTTGGGAAATTCTTGTGCAGCTGTAGTGTCTGCAGATGCAACCTCACCCTGGTAGAAAGCCAGCTTTATCCCACAGCATTTTTTAAACCTGTGTAGCCACCCACGTGAGGCATTGAAAGGAACAGGATTTTTTTTTTTTTTTTTTTTTTTTGTTTTTTTTTTTGCACATAATCCCTGGTACACTCCTATTGCCCTTGCACGAATTTCTGGTCCATCAACACTTGCTCCTTTTCTTAATCGCCTTGCCAACCACTTCATTACATAATGTTCAGTCACCACTTGGAGTCTGTTTTTGTCGGTAATGTTGTGCATGGCCCATCTAGGTCCACCTGCACCACCCATAAAATACTTTGTTGTGGTTTTTATTGCTGCCTTTATCTCATCCTTTTTCTTTCTTATGTTTCTTACACTCGATTTGGGCACATTCAACAGTTTAACAATTTCACATGTCTTTGCACCATCTTCAGTCATCTGGATTATCTTTTTCTTTTCCTCCACGCTGTATTGTTTCTTTGGCTTGCCACGCTTGTATTCTCTGGCCTTTTTTATCACTTTTACACTACCTGCACTTCCTGTTTTTTTTTCCTTGGCCACCGCCACCACTTGGGCCAGCCCCCAGCGTTGAAGCCATGATAATAGAACCCTCAGTAGCCAGACAATACAGTAAATGGAAGGTCACAAAAAACTTTGACAATGGCGAGACTGCGACGAATTGAATGAATGCGTGGCGCGTGGATAAACAATGGGTCAATGAACTGAGTGAGGATAGACTCACACTCACTGTCAGTGTTACCGAGGTCTGACCTTGGCAACTCTGCCCACCCGCTCGCTACGTGTTAAATGCCTAGCAGATTTACGCTAACCATGCAGCATTAATCGCAATGAGATAGTTTCTTTCCTAACGCTATCCGTGGACTCGCTAATGAAAAAAAATGCTATCAGAGGGGCTCCACTGTACTCCTGTACTGCACTCAAGTAACTTTTGTTGATATCAACTTTTTTAAAAAATACAGTAATTCCTTGAATATCTGTCATAATAAAAGCATAGGCATGACCAGATAAGGGCAATGTCCGGATATGGAGCAATATCCTCTACTCTACCCATACCCTACCCATACCCCATACCCAACCTATGTGTACAGTACCCCTCCTACTTTTGGCAGTGTTCTGTGGTCTTTTGGCTGTTTTTAGACATCAAAACACGTAGTGCAATATGCAGTGTAATCATAAACACTAAGAAAACTATCCATAAACAACAACAAAACAAAGGAAACTATGCAAAACCCTATCATTATGTATGCCCACCCAAAAATTATTTGGCACGTTTGGGTATGATGGTTGTGAAAATGAGCAACTTCCGCAGACACACATGAGTCTATAAATGTGGTGCCACAAAACATATACCACCCAGTAAGTGAATGTTTTGTCAGTTTTGAGTTCTAATAATTACCAAAGATAATATTTGCACTCATAATTACAGGATGCCCATATATCACAATGCTTCATCAATGTTTCAGAATGATACGTGCTGTAAGAGTGCCGATACTTTTTTGGGAGTGTGGTAGGTGAGGACATTCACCATCCACACACTCATTGTAATGCTGCTGTCAGGTGTTTGCCCTTTCCTCTCCTCCATCCTTCTTTCCTTCCATCCTCATCTGACTTTCTTTCCTTCATTCTTTCCTCTTCCTTCTGCCTGTGGGTGACTCTACACCGAGTGACATGCCAAATGGTTTCCTGTACACCAGGAAACCATTTACTACACTGGTTGGTAACCATATAACCAAATTTTGGAGCCTGGTGGTTTAGTGGATAATTATTGCACTCCAACGGCCATACCACGTTGAGTACAATGCTTCCCGTCCAATCAGCGAAGTTAAGCAACATTGGGTCTGGTTAGTACTTGGATGGGTGACCGCCTGGGAACACCAGATGCTGTTGGCATCCCTATGTGTCAAGTGGGGTTGGTGGAGGATTAGTGCCCCTCCCTGTAAAACAATTAACTCTAAGCCGTTGGCCACCCCGTTTGGGATACATGGTGTCTGGCAATGAATGAATGAATGAAATCGGATTGAGCCAGTGAAGGTTTATATCCAAGGGGTGGTTGGGGTCAATTGCTCATGTAATGCCACTCAGGGATGAGTGAGGCTGTTCACTCTCATCTTAAATGTCGGGACCAACTGCCTAGCCCCGGGCTCCTTCACTTCTCATGGGGCAATGTAGGATTGGATGATGAATACAGTACTCCTAATTTTGGCAGTGTTCTGCAGTCATTTGGCTGTTTTTAGGCATCAAAACACACATTGTAACATATAATCCTAAACTAAAAGAACTGCATAAACAACAACAGCAACAGTAGCAAAACACCAATATGCACAGTACCTCTCCTAATTTTGGCAGTGTTGTGTGGTCTTTTGGCTGTTTTTAGACATCAAAACACACATTGGAATTAGCATTGTATTCCTAAACACTAAGAAATCAAAGTATTTAAAAAAAAAAAAAGTACACTTACCACCCAGTGAATGACAGACAGGCATTGTAACCTGCCAGGCTGCAGCAGGTGTACAGGTATCCCATGTGGTCTAGTGGCTAACAGCCACCTCCCATTGGTGAAAGAACTCCTCCTCCTCCTCCTCCTTCACCTGCTGAAGCTGGCCGATGAGCAGGTATATGCGACGAGCTGAGGGAGCCCTACCCACCTCAGGACTCTGAAGACAGCCGCAAGCTTATGTCTGTCAGTGACACAACAGTTGTCGATGTGCTCGGTTGTTGGTATGAGAGTGAAGACTGGGGTCGAGCAGGTGGTGGTGGTCATGGTGGGGAGAAGGTGCTGGCATTCATGGGGGTGGTGGGCTTGAAAAAGCAGTCAATCTTCGTTTGATGATGGGTGCAGCGATTTTGTCAGAGGATGACAGCGTCCCTGACTACCCACACATTCATGGCCAGCTTGGGTGGCATCAGCTCCTTGTCGCAATGAGGGTGCATAGCTTATTCGAGTACTTGCTCAGTACTGACCCGCAGTGCACCAAGACAAGGGAGTGATGGGATGGTGGGGTGACCAGAATCAGGCTCCTCGTCCTCGCCGCTTTCCTCTGTCACCCCGTAGAGACAACAGCGGCGATCTTATCAGAATACGTGTGATATCCCGGATCGCCGCCATCGACTTCCACATCCTTGCCTGCATTTCGTAGCCAAAGGTGGAAATCGTCCACATCAAATCCTTCAAAGTCGTGCATGGTCTCGCATCCCTGAGGGAGACGAGGCCAACCACTTTTCACAGTTTTGATTGAGACTTCCTTCCAAGCATTGGCCCAGTTGAAAACCTCAGAACTGATGTTGTAACGCTGCGGATTTTCCAAGGTGTGCTTTCCACATCCATCAACCCCTTCCTCGTGCCCAAACACCACCATCACCTCGTCGAGGAACCTCCGACGGTAGTGTTTTTTGGTTGCCACAACAACACCTTGGTCCATTGGTTGAATAAGGACAGTCATATTAGGTGGCAGAAACATGCACCTAATACAGCCGTCATCAGCAACCAAATCCTTCTCCGACAGTTGTGCAGGAGAATTGTCGAGGATCAGGAGAGCCTTCACCTGGCCGTGAGCGATACCAAATTCCTCCATCTGAAAATAGATAACCTCTTTGACAGTGTCTGTGGAACCAATCTCTGAATATCTTTGTAGTAAACCAGGCCTTCGCAGAATGGTACCACACAACAGGCAGGCTATCCATCAACCCATGGACAAAACATGGCTGTTTTGCACGTCCAACAATAATGGGTTTCGGGTGGTGCATCCCTTTAGCATTGCACAGCACAACACCAAGACACGTTGTTTGAACAACTACCGAGTAAGCATAGTCTTCTCGGTCTCTTCTGCCAGGGTATCGGTGGGCACAGAGTGGAAGAACAGGCCATTTTCGTCAGCATTATACACCTGACCAAGAGCATGGCTCTCCTTCTCGATCAGGTGCAGCACATTCTGGTGAAATGGCTCAACATCCTCCACTGTCGCATCCAAAGCCTCGCCATGTGCCTTACGGCTAGTAAGTCCATGCCAAAGTTTGAACCAGAAGAGCCAACCCTCGGATGCCTTGAAGTTATGCACGTTGTGCAGGCGTGCAAACTTCTCAGGTGCAACCTTCAACTCGGTCCCTTGTACAAGCACACCAGCAACCCGTTGCTGGTGGAACGAAACCAAAGTCGACTGGTTGATGATGGCATAGGTGGGCTGGGACATCACCTTCCAGTCGCCTTTCCTAGTGGTATCACCATAATCCTGTACGTACTGAGTCAGCCTTTCCCGTAATATCTTGATATCAGACAAGGTTGAGCAGGGCAAGTCATATTCACGCAGAATGCATAAACTTGGCCAGCCCACGTCAACCTTGCCCAGTATCTCACACTTCTTCTCCAGAGTCAAAACCCTTCTCTTTTGTTTCTTGGGCAGTGGTGGGGCCATCACCACACACACAAGAATACCAGAGGAGAATTAAGGCCTGCAGAAGGTAGGGCACCACCACAAAAACAACCATGGAAGTTGTCGTTGTTTTCCCTCAGCCAAGCACATCCACATGCGGAGAGACAAAGGTGGGAACTGAAGCGCGGTAGCGTTGGGGGGGGGGTAGAGTAGGGGGAGCCAAGTGAGTTAGAATGGTTACATAAAAAAATATTTTTTCTTATGAGTTGTATTGTGTCCAAGCCTTGCTTAAATTTTACTGTTATGCAATAAATTATTTATGGTGGCGTTTGAGAAAAGTTGAGGCAAATGGAATATTGCCTGAAGTTAGAAGGAACTAGTGGGGGTGAAGCAGGATGGTGTCCATGATGCTTTTCATGAATGAAAATTTCTTCTTTTGTGTGTTACATATGGGCTTTATGGAGTCTGAGCCTTCCTAAAATTTACTGTGTTATGCAGTGAATATTATTTTTAGTGGCATTTTAGAAGAACTAAGAGACAAAAGAGATATTACCACACATTAGAAGAACTGGTGGGGTTAAGCAGGATAGTGACCCTGACACTTTTCGTGTATGAACATAATTATCTTCCTTTGTGTGTTCCAAATGGCCTTTATCGAGTCTGAACCTAACTAAAATTATAATGTGTAATGCAATAAATTATTTGTAGTGGCATTTCAGAAAAGTTAAGAGGCAAGTGGGATACTGCCCTGAGTTAGAAGGAACTGGTGGGGTGAAGAAGGATTGTGGCCATAATGCTTTTCATGTATGAAAATATCTTAGCAGGGGTAAGTCCATATGTCGCTTTTTTCAGAGTTTCGCTCCTTTAGGAATGGCTTGGGCCCCAATTAGCCCGTTCTAGTGAGGTTTTACTGTATAGGAATTTAGTCTGGTAGCTCCTCGATTCTGGTAAAAGTGAGTTCCGGTCTATTGAAGTCTGTTACATCAAGGTTTTACTGTATATATTGTTACGCTGTCCGCCTTTCTGTCCTCACGGGTGCAGCCGTTACAGCTGGGCTAGGGGATTATGCAGTATGTATCCGTGTCATTCGCGGAGTTTATATTAGCGAGTGCTACAAGTTCTTTTGTTTCTTTCGTTCCCGCCACTGAGGACAATTTTATTTCATACCATGCTGAGTATGCATTTGATTATTTTGATTGTCTTGTGTGAGCTACAAGTATATTTAATAATGTTTTGCTTGCATTAGAAGTACCAGTTTATTGTAGAGAGAGAGGGGCACGAATATAAGTTCTTATTAATTAATTTGATTCATGCGTTCGCGCTTGGCCGCACACGAGCCTAGCACCAGTGCAGTATCTTCCCAACTAGCTTCCGTATTGTGCGTGTGTGCACACTCTTTCTCTCCCCAGTCATTTTTATGCCGAGCTGGCATTTTCATTTAAGTTTTTTTATTCTTTTGTTGCTGACTGAGGAAAGTAGTTATTTTATTTTGTTTTTGTAACCGTGTTGTCTTTGGAGGGCCAGTTTGGCTCACCGTGGTCTTCTCGCTGCCTTTGTTAACGTTCCCCAACACACGTACATACACACACACCCCTAACCCCTACATAGTTAATCCCATCTCTTTGCACAAGGCTAGTGAGAACCATCGTGAGCTATTAACTGCGTTCCCCCTTGGACACGGGTTAAATAGAAAGTCGTCACCACCGGAAGTAAGTGGGAGGTGTTCCTGTATACTGTCTCGGGCGGTATTACTTCCGGTAGTGATGATAGTAGGCTAGATCTATAGGTAGGCTGTTCCATTTTATTATCAAAGTACAGAGTGTTGCATTCTTAAGTAAGTACTTTTCCGTTGCGCAGTTTTTCTCTAGTTTGCGGAGTGTCAGTGCCGGGGTCTGCGTTATTTTTGCAACGCAGTGGAGGCCGATCATCTAAGGCTGACTTGTTGTCTTTTTTGTAATAGCCCCGGGCTGGCGCTACCGTAACAGTGGCGACCTCGCATCAGGATATCCTAACAGTGCCTTCTTCTTGCTAGGATATCGTTACCTTGGCGTTCTCTGTGCTTTGAGGTGAAGTTGAGGTGTGTGTAGTTTCTCAGTCAGCATTAGTATTTCATTATTCAGTACTGCCATTGATTTGTCGCCATGGAGTCACGCGTGTCTACACCAGATCGCGTACGTGCTGAGTCACCTGTGGAGATGGAACAACGAGAGGCACATAGCAAAGGTACTCCCCGTGTGAGCCCTGAGTTTGACTATGGGGCTGAGCTGCTTCGTTTCGCTACCCCACTATTACCATCTATGATGCCGCCGAGCCAGTTTAGAGCAGTTCCCCCAGGTATGTCTGGTGCTTTCCCTGGAGTTGTTCATTCCACTCCCATATATCCTGGAGCCTTGTCACCGGAGGCTCAGTTGCAGTTGGAGTTGAAAAAGATGGAGATGGAGATGCAGCGTGCAAGAGAGAAAGAAGAGAGGGAAATGCAGCGTGCAAAAGAAGAGAGGGAGATGGAAATGCAGCGTGCAAAAGAAGAGAGGGAGATGGAAATGCAGCGTGCAAAAGAAGAGAGGGAGATGGAAATGCAGCGTGCAAAAGAAGAGAGGGAGATGGAAATGCAGCGTGCAAAAGAAGAGAGGGAGATGCAGCTGGTGATGCAGCGTGAAAAAATGCGATTTGAGCTGGAGAAGACTCGCTTGGAGGTGACTGCTAATAGACCAACTTCAGATACCCAAACCTCAGGCCGTGCAGAGGATAGGGAGAGTTGGTTCTCAAGGAGTCTAAAATTAGTGCCAGCATTTGATGAGTTGAAGGTGACAGAATGGTTTGTCAGGTTTGAAAAGAAGGCTAGGGAGTTTGAGTGGCCCAGGCAGCGCTGGGTGGGCTTGGTATCTAATGTGCTGAAGGGAAAAGCCTTGGAAGTGTATAATAGGTTGAGCCCTGAGGATGTAGATGATTATGATGAATTTAAAACAGCTATCCTGAAGGCATATGAACTTAGACCAGAGGCTTATCGGTTGTTGTTCCGTGGTGCTCGGAAAAGGCCTGCTGACACCTATATGGCCTACGCCAGGTATCTGGAGGAGAGGTTAGACGAGTGGTTGCTGAGTGAGAGCGCCACTTCGTATAACGATGTGCGTGAACTGTTTTTGATGGAACATTTTACTAACATGGCTGACAAAGAAATTGGTGTTAAAATTAGGGAGAAGAGATTTAAGACCTTGAAGGACGCAGCGACGTGGGCTGATGACCGGGTGTTTGCCTTGCGGAGTATGGGGGTCAAGTATGCTAATTTTCAGTATTCCAGGGAGAGGACTGTGAGTGGCCCTGCCTGGGATAAATCTCCCGTGAATCAGTCCAAGGGAAGTACAGAGGAGAAAAAGAATTCAGGGAGAAAGAGCCCTGTATCCAGTTCGAAGCTACTTTGTTACTTTTGCAAACAGAGTGGGCACATCAAGCCTAACTGTCCTAAGTGGAAGGCCTCCCAAAATGCCAAACCAGTGGCACTAGTTATAGGTTCGAGTCAGGTGAACGAGAGGAGTTGGGAGAGTGGTAACGGTGAGGGAGAAGTCTGTGGAAAGCTGGAGTGTAGCCGGCTGTGCTCGCTGCCAGCTCAGGCTGAAAAAGTTACCCAACATGCTACGCCACCTCCGGATGAACTGCCTCAGAAATCGTCCCTAGACTGGTGTAAACCTTTTATGTGTCACGGCACAGTGAAAATTCATGGGATCAGTTATCCAGTTACTGTGGCTCGTGATACCTGTGCACAACAGTCTGTGTGCAGAAACGTGACTGGAGGGCCTGTAAACTCAGGGAAGTATGTGCTGTGTAGAGGCATGAACTCAGATGAATACTATGATTATGTTCATGTGGAACTCGGATTGCCCCATTGTTCAGGCTGCAGCTCAAGTAGCTGTTGCTGATGTAATGCCAGTAGAGGGGATTGATTTTCTGCTGGGGAACAACCTGGCTGGGGAGAAAGTATTTCCATCTCTTCCCCACCAGTTGTTGTGGCAGAGAAGTGTTTTGACGCCCAGAAATTGGTATTGAAGTTGATGCAGAAGTGGAAGCCATGTTCCCGGTCTGTGCAATTACACGATCTATGGCACAGGTTGCAGCCCGGGAGGAAGAACTGGTGAAGTCACAGGTTCTTGGGGTCGACTGTGATGAGGCAGGGCCACCAATGGAGGAACCTAGTGAGCAGAGTGTTGCTGTGGTGGGTGAGGAGAGTGGGAATGCGTGCATGGGTGCAGCCCACTTCCCACTCAGGACACTAGAGGTGGTGCTGAGTGTGTCTGTGTGGAGACTGAACCCAGCCCACCCGACTGAATTAGAAGAATTTCAGGACGCTGGGGTCGACTGCGGGGATGCAGGACCACCGTCAAACGCGCCTGAGGAACAGAGTGTCACTGTTGAGGGTAGAGGTGATGATGTCAGTGTGGAGTCTGACATTCCTCCCCCTGTCGAGTGTATTAGAGGTGACGCTGAGATTGATCGCCCTTCGCAATCCAGTGTCCCGACCAGTCCCTTATCTCAGTCCTCAGTAGAGCTGGCGGGTGTTGGGTCAGCAGAATTGAGGGTGAAGCAACAGGAGGATGTAACATTAAAGCCCTTGTTTGCTCGAGTAGGGGAAGAAAGAAGTATGGAGTGTGGTAAGGAGGGGTTCCTGATTAAAGACAATGTTTTACATCGCCGATGGACGCCCACTGGCGCCACGGTGGATGGAGGATTGGGTGAGTTAGTGCAGGTGGTGGTGCCTGTGCAGTATAGGGTGCCGTTAATACAGTTAGCACATGAGGGACCTTTAGCAGGTCACTTGGGAAACAGAAAGACAGTGCAGCGCTTAAGGTATAACTTTTGGTGGCCAAGTATGCCGGGACAAGTTGCTGCATACATCAAGAGCTGTCACACGTGTCAGATAGTGGGCAAGCCTAATCAAGTTCTTCCTGTGGCCCCTTTGACTCCCATTCCTGCAGTTGAACCTCCGTTTACCCGGGTAATCATTGATATCGTGGGCCCTTTACCTCCTACTTCTGCTGGAAACAAGTATTTGTTAACCATAATGGATGTTACAACGCGATACCCAGAGGCTATACCAATCAGAAGCATGCAGGCGAAGTCAGTAGTCAAGCAACTTATCCTGTTCTTTACTCATTTTGGCCTGCCCAAGGAGTTGCAGTCAGACCGTGGAGTAAATTTTACATCTAATTTGTTTAAGCAGACAGTGACAGAGTTGGGCATCAAACACATTTTGTCCAGTGCCTACCATCCGCAATCACAAGGTGCCCTGGAGAGGCATCATCAGACCTTAAAGACAATGCTGCGCACCTTCTGCCATGATAGTGGAAAGGATTGGGACCTAGCGGTACCCTTTGTTATGTTTGCAGTGAGAGAGGTACCAACTGAGTCGTTAGGGTTTTCACCCAATGAGTTACTGTTTGGGCACAGAGTTCGTGGTCCCTTGGATGTGGTGCGAGAGGCCTGGAGTAACAACAAATCTGGCAACCAGGAATCCATGCTTGACTATGTCTGCCGCACTCGGGAGAGACTGCATTGCGCTTTAGAGCTTGCCCGTGACCATCTAATCGGGGCTCAAGCGAAAATGAAGGCTTATTACGATAAGAAGGTCAGAAGTCGTGGGTTTAAGCAAGGAGATGAAGTTTTGGCACTGCTGCCCATGCAAGGAAAACCTCTGGCGGCTAGATTCAGTGGTCCTTATATTGTGAAGAAGAGAGTTGGGGAACTTGACTATCTAATTGTTACCCCAGATAGGCGGAAGAGTACTCAGTTGTGCCACATTAATATGTTGAAGCCATACTACCGCCCAGTTGATTCTCATTGTGGGATGACTGCTGATGTCTCTCACCTGGGATGTGAAGGACGGGGAAAGGAGGACGTGGCATCAAAGGAACGTGCTGTGGAGGGAGCTGTTGGTGCCGGTAATGTGAGTAGTGGACCAGGGTTACAGCCACAGTCCCTGGAAGGAGACTTTGGAGTGGATGTTGAGGGAACCAGGGAGAGCGCTCCTGTAGTTTTGGTGGTTGGTAGTGAGTTGGAGGAGCAGGAGGAAGTGTTTAGTCGTGGTGAGATGTTACCAGCTGACCTATGGGAGGGCAATGGTTATGCAGCTCTGGTGGAGAAATTGCAACACCTTGATCCAGTAAAACGAGAAGAGCTCTGCAACAGATTATGGAAACATCCGAAAGTTTTTGGAGATTCACCAGGATTGACAACTTGGGCTACTCATGACATTGACGTTGGGGATAGTAAGCCTGTAAAATTAGCTCCCTACCGCATCAACCCTATCAGACAGAAAGCTCTTGATAATGAGATCAAGTATATGTTGGACCATGGATTGATCAAGAGGAGTTTCAGTGAGTGGAGTTCACCAGTTACCTTGCAGCCGAAGCCAGATGGGAAGGTTAGGTTGTGTGTGGACTTCCGGAAGGTTAACTCACTGTCTAAGACCGATGCTTATCCCTTACCTCGGGTCGATGACTCCGTGGACAAGGTGGGAAATGCCACTTATATCACCAAACTTGACTTAGTAAAAGGATACTGGCAGGTCCCGCTGGCAGACGGGCTAAACAAGTGGCTAGCTTTGTTGTCAGTGGTGCAGTATATCAGTGCCAGGTGATGCCTTATGGATTGAAGAATGCTCCAGCCACTTTCCAGAGGCTTATGGATAAAGTGGTGGATGGCATACCTAATTGTGTCGTTTACATCGATGATGTCATTGTGTATGACACCAAGTGGGAGGAGCACCTTGATCATGTGGAAATGCTCATTAAGCGGTTGGAGGAAGCTGGCTTAGTAGTCAACTTGGACAAGTGCGAGTTCGTACGTGCTAAGGTCCAGTACCTTGGATTTGTTGTAGGACATGGGCAAGTGGCTCCACCTCGGGCTAAGGTGGATGCCATTTCCAACTTTGCAGCACCCCAGTGTCGCCGTGCCCTCCAGCGATTTTTGGGCATGATCGGCTATTACAGACGATTTATTGGGAATTACTCCACAGTGCTCGCAACCTCTGACTGACTTATTGCGCAAGGATAAGAAGTGGCAGTGGACAGCCGAGTGTGAGCAAGCTTTTACTACTGTTAAGTCTCTGCTGTGCTACCACCCTATATTGCGTGCACCAGATTTTGACAAATCTTTTGTGCTGGCAGTTGATGCTAGCCGAGTAGGGGTAGGAGCAGTGTTGATGCAGCTGGATGAGGGCCAGGTTGAACATCCCATATCATACTTCTCAAAGAAGTTTAATAGAGCCCAGAAGAACTATTCCGTCATAGAGCAGGAGTTATTAGCGATTATCCTGGCCCTGCAACACTTTGCTGTCTACCTGCCCCCTTTTGGCCCTGTGATCAAGATTTATTCAGACCATCATCCCCTGCAGTTTTTGAACAAGTTTAAATTTAAGAACCAGCGTTTGACCCGCTGGAGTTTGTTTTTGCAAGAGTACAATTTAGAAGTTAGGCATATTAAAGGGACTGATAACGTAATTGCTGATTGTTTATCCAGGGAGGGGTCAGGGTCTTGATTCGAAAATTTTGATCCAGGGCTCAAAATTTTCCCTTGGGGAAGGGCGTGTTACGCTGTCCGCCTTTCTGTCCCCACGGGTGCAGCCGTTACAGCTGGGCTAGGGGATTATGCAGTATGTATCCGTGTCATTCGCGGAGTTTATATTAGCGAGTGCTACAAGTTCTTTTGTTTCTTTCGTTCCCGCCACTGAGGGCAATTTTATTTCATACCATGCTGAGTATGCATTTGATTATTTTGATTGTCTTGTGTGAGCTACAAGTATATTTAATAATGTTTTGCTTGCATTAGAAGTACCAGTTTATTGTAGAGAGAGAGGGGCATGAATATAAGTTCTTATTAATTAATTTGATTCATGCGTTCGCGCTTGGCCGCACACGAGCCTAGCACCAGTGCAGTATCTTCCCAACTAGCTTCCATATTGTGCGTGTGTGCACACTCTCTCTCTCCCCAGTCATTTTTATGCCGAGCTGGCGTTTTCATTTAAGTTTTTTTATTCTTTTGTTGCTGACTGAGGAAAGTAGTTATTTTATTTTGTTTTTGTAACCGTGTTGTCTTTGGAGGGCCAGTTTGGCTCACCGTGGTCTTCTCGCTGCCTTTGTTAACGTTCCCCAACACACGTACATACACACACACCCCTAACCCCTACATAGTTAATCCCATCTCTTTGCACAAGGCTAGTGAGAACCATCGTGAGCTATTAACTGCGTTCCCCCTTGGACACGGGTTAAATAGAAAGTCGTCACCACCGGAAGTAAGTGGGAGGTGTTCCTGTATACTGTCTCGGGCGGTATTACTTCCGGTAGTGACGATAGTAGGCTAGATCTATAGGTAGGCTGTTCCGTTTTATTATCAAAGTACAGAGTGTTGCGTTCTTAAGTAAGTACTTTTCCGTTGCGCAGTTTTTCTCTAGTTTGCGGAGTGTCAGTGCCGGGGTCTGCGTTATTTTTGCAACGCAGTGGAGGCCAATCATCTAAGGCTGACTTGTTGTCTTTTTTGTAATAGCCCCGGGCTGGCGCTACCGTAACAATATACATATAGAGAGAGAGAGAGAGAGAGGTAAGGGGTGATCAAAAAGTTTTGCGAATATTAGAATAACACTATTGTATTGAACTTTAGATGCATACAGTAGAACATCCCCTTCATAGTACTCTCCATCTGCACACACACACTTGTTCCACCATTCCTGCCACTGCCTGAAACATTGCTGGAAATCCTTCTTCTTGATCTCCTTCAGAAGGCTTGTTGTCTTGGATTGGATGCCCTCAGTCCTTTCATAATGACTCCCTTTCATTGTGCACTTCAGTTTCAGGAACAACCAGGAGTCACAAGGTGTCAGGTTAGGTGAATGAGGTGGATACGGGACAAGCGGGATGTTGTTTCCTCGCCAGAAATGTCTGGATACTGCATGTTGCTCAAACTGCAACATTTCTCCAAATGTCAGATGGAGCAGAGATGACCTCTTCTATGTCTTGCCACAGCACATTGGCCTGTGCTGTTATGGTGTCTGGTGGCTGGTGGCAACTAGGAAGGTGGACGATGTAATAACCCACAACAACCCTCACGTACTTCAACTCATTTCTATTTAGGAGTACCATTCACCAAACTTTTTGATCACTCCTCGTATACAGTAATATATTTGCGCTGCAAGTTTGAGGGAATGCTTGTCTAGTGTAGGTCTTCATTTTAGATGTGGTGTTTGTGTGCAGGGGCTGAGTATTGGTGGCAGTGATTGTGTGAGAAGGGGGAATGATGAGGGGGGGGTGGAGATTGTATTAAATGCAACAGGAATAGTTTTGTGGAGGTGTTGCACCTGTCTCATATCCATTTGCTGTGGTGTTGTCTGATATTTGTGAGTGTAGTGCATGTCATGCAAATCCATCCTTTGCAAGAATTGCATTAGACAGATCTTTATGTACATTTCCTGCTTGTGATGTCTGGAAAGGAAACTGGGTACATGTATTGTTTGTAAGGCATGGGATTGTTCTCAGCATCTGTGGCAGGTGTAAAGGGGAGGATATGACTGGTGGGGAGTCATTTCATTTTGTGTAAAACACATCATAGGGACCAAGGGTCCCTATGTGGGAAACTGCACCCTACATGGTTGACCAAGGCCCTCCTCGCAGGATGCAGGGATGCATGGGAAGTTTGGCTCCCAGAATGAAGTTGCAGTTACGCCTCCTCACATGGGTTGTACTGTGCCATCTCAAGTAGGCATCCCTCCAATGTCTTGTTGCCAGTAAATTTGATGTAACATTGTAGGATATTACATGATAAGTTATTACCATATAACATAAAGTTTCACTTTGGCCATTGAATTAATCATTGCATTTGGCTCTACAGGTTGAAAAATTGGGCAGCACAGCCAAGAACTACAAATCCACGGACCAAATTAAGCTCCACTAAATGGAAAAATGGGTAAGTGAAACAATTGTATGAGATTGTGCCCGTACTTGATTTTCTCTTTTAGGATAGTACAATATTGTATATATGTGCTCCCTCTCCTTGTATCATATCGTATCATATCATTTATAAAGGCTCCAACAACAAGCATGCATCAGCCTTGGTCACCTGATCGCGGCTTTCCACATTACTCAGTCTCTGGCAGCCTCTCTATTTAGTCCCTTATCCCTAAGGTCACATACACTGTGACCTCATCTCAAGTCTTTTTTGGTCTGCCTCTCGCAACCCTACCCATGACATTCACACGTCTCATTTTCTGTACCCATTTATCATCTTCCAGCCTCTCCTCTACTAAATTTGGGTGGCCTGATTTTTGCAAATACATGTTTTACTTACTTTCCATCACCGTTCATCTGATTGGGTGATAAGCAGCTCTGATTTTGCTATACTCCATCTGTTTCATTATATATCACTAGTGTGTCTTTATTGTATTTATGATCCTGTGTTGCATTGGGCTGTGAGGAGATGACTGTTTTCACACATATCTGCTTTGTCATGACAGTCACTACCCTTGTCACCAAGTTTTCATCATTTGACTGATCCTTTGAGACACTGGTCTGTGACCCCTTGGGTCTGAGTTAATCTGTTTATTTGCCCCTGATTTAGTGGCTGTGCTGCCACTGAAACTTTGCGTGTATATGTTACTTCTCTCGACCCTGAGAAGTATGATGGTGAAATCTGTCTTTCCTCTGTCTCTTCCCTTTGTTTTTACTCAGCTCCCCTGTAAAGTTTTCACATCCTTCACCATTCTCTCTCTCTCTCTCTCTCTCTCTCTCTCTCTCTCTCTCTCTCTCTTCTCCAGCGACCCCTCCATTTGCACAGCTATTGTATCGTTAAATCTTGCTGTGCAGATCAGTCCATGCTTATGGCAGCATTCAAACCCAAAAATCACCCAATTTTCCCTGATTCCCCATTTTGACCCAATTGATAATTTTTGATGTCCCTCCCGTCATACCTTCACTGTAGTAAATATACAACCTCTATCAGTGGGCATAAAAGGGGATAAGTAGAGGGTACAGAGTGGTAAATAAGTGATCACTTACCATGACCAGAGAGAACAACATGGGAACCCACCAAGGCTTGCCTCTGTCTCTGTTAGTAGCTGGTGTAGATCAGGCATTAGCCATTGTGCATCAGTGTGGGGGAGGCAGTGGCTCAGTCAGTAGAGAGGTGGCCTGCAGTCTTACTGAACCCAGGTTCATATCCTCGCTGGGGCAGGGAACAGTTTAAGGATTTGAATTTCATATAATCAGACTTTACTGATCTACCAGAAGACCCGCCGACATGTCGTAAAAATATCCCTGCTAATACCAACACACCAGTCCTGTATGAGACAGCCCTAGCTTGTATTCAGTCTGGATGGTGGGTGTTAGCGCCGAAGTGGTGACGTGTAGAGAGGTGTATGGTATGTAGGAGGACTACTGGGCCTTGAGAGCAGGCTGTGAAGCCTATGCCCAGAGTCAGACACATAAAAAAAATAAATAAATAAAATAAAAAATTACCAGTGCATTGCACATCACAATAAAGAGTTTAACCACTTTATTGCTTTTGTTTTTAGTATAATACAAATGTCTTATTACATTAAATCCCCAAATTGTTGTTAATAATCCATTTGACCAGATAGATGAATGGAAATATACAGTACGTGAAGAAATGAATGGCCCACGTGGTAAGTCACTGGCTTTCCACACACTAACACCCCCAAAACTTATTAATGTTTTATGCATTCCACATTCACTTATAAAGGGCCTCGATAGATGTCAGTGATGGAAGTCAGCTTTTGATTTGACTTGGGTAGCACCATATTTCTTGGCATATATGTTGCTACCCTGTTAAAGATGCACCCTCATTTTGAAAGAGCACATCCAAGGAAAATAAGTTTATGACTCCTAACCAACACCCACCGAAACCTTAGCATGATATATTCACGCAAATACACACTCTCCTTTCAGTAACACCATTCAGCACTATTCGTTGGTCAGTAGTTTCATTAGTACTAAATAAAAGAACTAGAATAGTGAAAATCTGTACAACAGTCATACAGATAAACATTACAAATTATTCCGTCCATCCTTTTGTTTCTCTACTTAGTTTGAACCAGGTGGGTTTGTATTTTCATATTCACCTCTCAATATCTCTAGTCAGTACTTTTCATCAGTCAGCCCTACAGTATTTAACGAAATGGACTTACCTTGTGCATATTGCGCTACTGCCAGACAGTGCAACTTACCCCGTGCATTTTGTGTCGCTGCTAGACAATTCTATCACGTTATATCTATGGGTTGTGTTTAAGAAGAGGTGATGTTTTCATTGGAATCTGTTAGTGTGGCCCTGGATATGAGTGATGAGTAATGTATATGCAGTAATCTCTCAATTATCAGGACGACCATTACCTGGACAATCCATTACCCGGATGCAATGATCTGGCTGTTCGAAGCCATTATTCGTACATTTTACCGTAATATCCGGACAAAATGCTTGCGTCCGGGCGGAAATTATGGCCACACGAACATTTTCACGTCCAGCTGGGCAGGAAAAGACCAATGATGCTGCCGTGTCAGGTTGGGTAGTTTGCCCATCATCCGCTAGAGAGCCCCTCACTTGGTCTCAGTTCCCACTTAGCGATTGTGTAGTAAACACCTCTTCCCGGACAGTTGTGGTGGCATACATGGTGGTTTTTGTGGTTGTTCCCTACCTGATTCAGCCCTTGCTATTCCTTCCATGCCCCTTCCTGTGGTGGCATATATGGTGGTTTTTGTGGTTGTCCCCTACCTGATTCAGCCCTCGCTATTCCTTCCATGCTCCTTCCTGTGGTGTGTGGTGATGGCCCCTTCACCAGGGAAAAAAGAAGAGGGAGATCCTGGGTAAGATTGATGCAGGATGGTCGAATCATGAGTGTTGACATTCATTTTATTCTAGCTTATGGTACTGTACCATGATTTTATTCTGTATTACCATGATTTTATTCCATTTTACCGTTATATTTTGTGTGTCCATTGCATTTTTAGGTCTGCTTGACCAGATAGAATAGTGTTAACCAACAGGAACAAATGTTGTACGATGTACTGTAGTGGCCTTTTACACTGGCTTTCAAAGTTAGGTTATGTACGTATGGGGGCCAGGGGAGAAGTCCATTATCCAGACGGAGCCATTACCCAGACGTGCATTTCCGTCTAATACGTCAGATAGTCAAGGGATTACTGTACTGTATTGCAATGATATAGCCCATGTATAAGAGTATATGTCAGATATCCTGGAAAAATCAGGAACCGAGAAGGTAAATTCCCCAAGCTTCCTGATTAGCTGGGATTATACTGTATGCATGAGCTATATTTTGTGAATATGGAAAAATGGAGGGTAAAGTTAAGGAGAGATTGCTTCAGTGGAGAAGGGTAATTGGAGAACTTTGTTATATTTTGAAGGGTAGGAAAGTTAGTTTGGAGGTTAAGAGAGCCCTGCACTAAATTACAACCAAAACTCGTATGAGAGTGAAACTTTGGCAGTGAGAGGGAGTCGAGGTTGCAGGCTATAAAAACAGTCTTTCTTATAACAATTGCAGGCATTGGGATGATGGAGGGTGTAAGTAATAATGAAATTTATGCACATTATGGAATGGAAGAAAGAGTTATAGGAGGGAGATGTGGAACTGTTGAGTGGATAAAGAGGAATACAGCACACCCTTATTATATGATCACTTGGTATACGATCCTTCACATTTGCAGTCAGTAAGAATCCAGGGTCATTTCTCATGTTATGGTCTTTGGCTTGTACAACTGCTGCAATTCCCCGATTTTTTGCCATATGAATAATTGCAGCAACACAAAAGTATACTATACGATCAGCCATTATAGGACCTGTTTGTATTAACACAATGTAGTTGTAAAACGAGGGTGTGCCAAACATTGAGATGATATGGACATGTACAAAGAATGTACATAGATAGGCTGCCAAAGAAAGTACAGTAATACTTCAATATACGATACCCCTACATGCGATACCCCGGCTTAACGATGGGGGTAGAAATACAGTAATCTTCCCAATATCCAACATAATAAAGCCAAAGGCATGTCTGGGAAATGGGTTCATCCGGATACTGGGCCTCTGCCTCATGGACTGGTACTTATGGACCCTAACCCAGCCAAACTCAGAAAACCACCTACATAACTCCCTACCAGACATGCATAGCACCTGTTTAACCCCTTAACTGCGGGGCATCACTTTTGTGACGCTTGGGAGCAAGGGATCATATCGCGGGGCGTCACTTTTGTAATTCTGTGTTATTTTGAATTCGCCCGGGCTTTCAAGTGGTGGCTTGTATCATCTATCAGTATTGCCAATGTCCAACACTAGTCACCACTCCTAATCCCATCTGTACTCCCATCCATTGTTGACAATTTAGCCATTTCTCCCCGTTCTTGACTCCCCTCCCTACCTCCCCTCCGTTACCCTCTCCCCTCACCTGCCCGGCCGTGCTATGCTAAGTAAATCTTTCCTGGAATTTTTGACTGATTTCATCCCTTGAAAAAAGCCCTATGTCCTATTCTTATACCAAATAATATATACAAAAAAGAAATAATGTAAGTGATAGTGCCATACACCTGGAAGTGGCTAATCATCACCTGACAACACCTCACGTGCACTTGTTCGCCAATTTTCGCTGTTTCTTTCCCCTTCAGATATGCTGTATAATCTATTCTCGTAATAAAAATATATATAAGAAAGGAAGGGAGAAGCCTAAGTGATATTTACATTCACCTGGAACTACTAATTTATTATTTATTGTCTAGATTTCCTGCCAATCATTTCATAGCGTATATATTAGCAGCTGTCACCAAGCTGACATTGGCAGCACTGCACTCCCCCTAGGCAGGCCACCACACTGTATTCAGTTTACTGTCGTCTTTCAAGGTGAAAGCACGTCGGATTCACACCTGTCCAATTCCGCCGCGTTTTAGCCCCATGCAAAGGGTCCTGTGACCTCTATTCCCTACTAAACCTCGTGTGGAAAGGAGTAAAGGGCTAAGTGACTGCTGTGGAACGTGAACTGGCTAATTTGTCAGTGAAAATGATAGACAGTGACTACGATCTTTCTGGTGAGTAAAACAGTGCAAGTGGAAATGTAAATAATGTGTAAACAGCAAGTGAAAGTAATGAATATAAATATAAGTGAAGTGGAAAATAGTTTTATAAGTTACTGCAAGTGACAGTGCAGAACAGTGTAAATAAAATAGAAATGTAAATAATGTAAATAAAATAGAGAATGTAAATAAAATAGAGAATGTAAATAGAAATGTAAATGAGTAGTAATATAAGAATTCGAGTGTATTTACTAGGAGTATTGAAAGTGAAAGTTTCACTCTAGCGTGTATGAATACTATGAGTTATGAAAGTGAAGGTGAAAGTGGCAGATTCACTCTCAACGCTAGTATACAGGACGAGAAAGTGAATGCTATATATTTTACTGAAAGAAAAATTGAATGCCTACAGTGACAATAAACTACTATTACTGAAGGAAACTTATGGATAAAGACTGTAGATATATATAAGTGTTATATAGTAATAGAAATATAAAGTGTGAGTGTTTTTATGAATAATAAATGACAAAACACCAGCGGTGAACGATCGCAAGTGGGAAGGTCATACGGGCTCGTAATTTTCATTGATTTCAGTGTTTTTTTTTTTTTTTGGAGTATGGATTCCAAACTATTTGAGAATCATAGAATAGTGTTTCTAGTGATAATATCAGGCTGTGGTAATCATATTATGGGTTGTCGGGAAGTGTAAAGTGGAGAATTCGTTACCCAACTTCAGATGTCTCCACAAGTCCTACGGTACTCGACGAAGGCTCAACAAACATCCCAGGAGAAAGCTGAAGGTATGTGCCATATGCATATTTAATTTTAATATTTTAGGACTAATAACTGATTTTTGGTAAATATTTTTAGAGAGTCTGTCGGAGCACGAATATGCCCGCGAGACATGCAAGTCAAGCAAAAACAACCCCGCGGTTTAGGAGTTAAGGTCCTATTCACACAATTAAGGGACAGAAAGCATGAAATAAATGAAAAGGAACTTGAGAATGAGGATTTAGAGGTGAGTATGGAAAATATTTAGCATTGTACAGGGTAGTTACAGGTAAGACGTCCGTGACCATTACGAAGATTAACCTGTCTCCTCTAAGGCTCTAGCAGTGGTGAAAGTGCTCTTGAAGCACGAACGGTAATCCAGTGTTGTGCTGCACTTAATCCTTTTGTACTGTGCTATAATTGTTTAATGCAGCACATTCTGTTCTTACTTGCACCATGCCAGTTTCAACCACCAGTTTCACTCTGCATAAAATCTTTTGCACTGTAAAATCCGATTTCTTAACACTGCACAACATTGTAAATTTTCATGTTATCTAGTGGCAAGGTACAGTACAATCCCAGTTAACCGGGTGGCTTGGGGAATTTACCTTCCCGGTTACAGATTTTTCCCGTATTTCTGATTTTCAAATCAAATCTATACAAAGGCTATCACAGCAGTAAATACAGTTCAGGTACTCACCAGTCACATTAGGGGTTACACTAAGAGATTCCGCCTGAAAAACTGCCTTGTAAACACACACCATGGTCATAACGCACGTGTGCAATGTCTAGCAACTTGCAGTACTGCAAATTACACCAGTCCATTGTTTACCGAATTACTGTATTCATTATATGTACTGTACTCATAAAAATTGAAAAATAAAATAAAGAAATAAAAGCTTGAACATTTATTAGTGAACTGATGATGTGTTAAGACTGCACTGTAGAATTATCACAACACTTGTGCCCTCACGTGAGTTTGTTTACGTTTCCGACTTCTTCTTCTTCCCTACCTGACCTCCATCACTCCACCCCTCACCCACCACTCAGCTGTTTTGCAGAAAATGAAATAAATGATGTACGTATGAAATGGAGGCATATTATTTATTTTTCTTCCAACAAAGTAAACTTTCATTCCTATTAACATTTATATTCAGCCATTAGTGTTTTATAATGTTCGCCTTTTTCAAGTCTGTTGCATATGTCCAGCTTCTGTTTCAAGGTAAGCACGATACGCTTACGTTTAGTTTGCACTTCAGGCATTTTGGAGTGTACAAATTACCGTCTATCAGAGGAACACAACAGCAAAAGACCTTGTTTACTGTCTGGTGGCAAAACGCAGACTGGTGATTTTTGGAGGGTGTGGAGGATGACTGAATTCAAGTAGGGGAAAGAGGGGGAGAGGAGGGGTGGTTAAGAGGATTTGCTAGGGATTTACATCAGCCGGAAATGCCTTCACCTCGCTTTGTCTGACTTCCCCCAGCCTCGCGTGACACAATCAAACGGCGGTTTGGCGGTCCATTCAAATTGGCGCACAGTTATAACTTACTGACATTTTTACCAGCCCTTGAATTTTCCCGTTGTTCTGAGTATTCCGTTTGTCAGGATACCGGATAGCTGGGATTGTACTGTATTGCAGTTTATTCACTGTTTATTTACAAAAACGAGCACATGTGGCATCCATTGCGGTGAGCGTCTAGCCTGGATGATTGTTAGGTGGTAACTGGGGAGGCCCGGAAGGGAAGGAAGAAAGGGGCCGCGCATAAACGCAGCTGTTCAGCGCCTTGTGCCAAGTTCAAATTATGGGTGAAAAAAATTTGGATTTTTTTTTTTTTTTTTTTTTTTTTTTTTTTTTTTTTTTTGGGGGGGGGGGGGTGTTTTACTTCTTTTGGGTATTTTTAGGTTTTGAAGGCCCAGGCCAAAAATGTCCAGGTAGTGGGGTGTCCAGATGGTGGGCAGATTACTCCACAATACCCTGTCTAATGATGGCCAAATCCCAGTTTAACGATGGGTTTTGATTTTTTTTTTTTTTTTTTTACCTATTTTGATGAGATTTCAGACTAAAATTGTGTGTTTAGGTTTATTTATAAACTGTTTTTAGACTGAGATTAATGTGTTTTAGCCATGGGTGCGGTGAGCACTGTCATTTTGGGGTACAGTTTACTAAGCTTGATTTTTTCCAGACTTATATTTGATGATTTTCAGATTTTATTTGTTGGTTTTAGTGAGTTATTTACAGGTGTTAAGCTTAGGTTAGCTTCCTTGACAGCTGTTAGGCCATTTAGATTGGCATTAAACTTGTTTGGGGGCTTATTTGGGTGAGTTTTGGGCTTGGTTTGGGGGGGAACCCAAGGCTGATAAACGGTCCACATTGAAATACATGTTAAAAGTACCCCGGTATACAATACCCTGCCTTACGATGGGGTTTTACCTAACCAGTTACATCGTTAATCTGGGGTATGCCTGTAATGTGAAAGTGAGGTCAAGGGCAGTGTTGGTTGAGGCAGACCTTATGTGGTACTGAAGAAGGTAGTGAAACTATATTGGTGAAAGAGAAGGATTAGGAAGAGGACTGTTTTGCAGAGTGAGAGAGTTGTGTTGATAAGACTTTGTTTTTTTAATATATATATATATATATATATATATATATATATATATATATATATATATATATATACAGTAGATATATATATATATCTATATATATATATATATATATATATACAGTAGATATATATATATATATATATATATATATATATATATACAGTATATATATATATATATATATATATATATATATATATATATATATACAGTATATATATATATATATATATATATATATATATATATATATATATATCCCCTTGCACACTGTAAGTTTTCTTTAAGTGTGTGACATGATCAGAGAAAATGCCACAAGAGCAGGCTGGACTCTCACACACAGGAAAACATTCCCATGTATTTTATTTGCCCCAGAAATTGGTTATAATGGTATAAATTGTATGCCTTCATCTTCCCTGATGTTTAAACTATACAATAAGCTAATAAAAACAAACAAAATTGATGAGTAAAAGTACTGTGAAAGTACTGAAATGAGGTGAGAATACTGTTGTTCAACAGTGAAAATAAATACCCTACACTGTAACACAAAATTTTGCCTGCATAATGCAAGAGCTAAGCATATCTTTAGATGCAGAATTTCATGAGCTTTCACATGGTGTTGTCGGAATTCTGATTTGACTAATAGTTTTTTAGTAAATTGCCAAAAATCAATTGCATGCCTCCTCCCCCCCTGAACCAAAAACAGAGAGAATGCCGACTATTTGAGTGTGTTGGCCTGGAAATAGACACCGTCCTCTATGACGCACCAAATATTGACGCATTTCATGCCAAAACGTAATTTTTGGTGAATATTTTTGTCTAAAAGTGCCTAATCGGCATCCCTTCAGACCAACACTGACAAGTGCATCATAGTGTGTCATTGGTTCCTCTTGAGACTAACACCATTTTGACTCATTTTGAGTCTTTGTATAACACCATTTTGACTCATTTTGAGTCTTTGTTTGGGGGAGGGGTTAAATGGCCTTCTCCTGTTTGGGGGTTTCCAAGAGGGAGCAAGGCATCAGAGATAATGGTCATGATGATGATAATGTTTTTAAAAAGAGAGTTGAATGAGGTAATGGATTGCAGCCTCATTAGGTTCAAGGTATGTGGAAATCATTTTATCATTGGCATCCTAGACATTTAATCAGAATGTATTAGATGATGAATGAATGAATGAATGAATGGATGGTATCAAACATTAGCTACATTCCATTGTAATTTGGCAGATGTTTGTACTTTTACAGCTTATTTTAGGTAGTTCTTTGGAATAGAGAAACAATACCAGAGCTCTATAACTTCTCTTAAGCATTTCTTGATGCATCACAATTTAGTGTTAATTTGATGTTACAGCACAGTATTAAAGAAGGAAAAACTGCAAGTTCAGGCAAATTAAAGTTTCCAGAGTATAACACCATCTTATAGTGTTAATCTGTTGTTACAGCATAATGTTCAAGGGAAAGACTGTATGATACTTTTTGGCAAATTAAAAGTGGACAGTATAGCACCATATTCTACTGTTAACCCCTTCTGTACAGAAAAATTATTTTGGAGCGTGTGCATTCCATGTCAAGAAATACCTGGGACATATTAGAATCAAGGCCATGGCATTATATGGGTTTTGGATACACTCAGTAGGCTTCTTGGCACCTGTGTGGTGGCATCTAGACCTTAGTTGTGGTGACAGTGCATTGTGATGTCAGTCTGTTTCATTATGATGCTGTGAAAAGTCATAAGCATTTACCAGTGGCTTGCTCCTTCCTTAGGCCCAGTTCACATGAGGTGTTTTTAAATGCTGCATCTACCGCCAGGGAAACGCGGCAGTAGATGCCGCGTTAGAAGGGAAATGTCAGATCATGCGTTTGGACCAGTGGTTGAGAAAAACACGCGGTATCGTGTGTACAGTCCAATACACTACCATTGTCTTTGCTAACGTGTGTTTGAAAACGCCTCGTGTGAACAAGGCCTTATATTGTAATTTATCATTAACCAGTATTTTTTCCCGAGAGGAAAAGTATCATGTCATCAGCTGACTCATGACAACACTAGTCAACCCACCTATCAGTAGTAATTTTGACTTGTATATGTGTGAGAGTGCCCTGGACCATTGTTTTCCCCTCATAATATTCAATCAAACATTGATTAGGAGCTTGTCCTCATATTGGCATTGGTACAGGTACATATAGTGATAAATATGACAACCATGGATGATTATGTCACTGATCTGTTCACAATTAGAGGGTGGCCCAGTAAAGAAAGGGTCGATTTCCTCATGCAACTTTGTATTCAGGATGAAGTTACAGCCAAGTATGGTAGACCATGCATTTGCACAGAAACCTCTTGCACAGTAACAAAAAAAAAGAAGAAGAAGAAGAAAAAGAGAAGCACTATTAGCCCTTTAGGTACGGTGTACGACTACGGTCGGAAAAAAATGTATATATGTTTATTTATTTTTATATATTTATTTATTTATTTATTTTTTTTGACAAAAAGCAACATTTACAGCACAAAATAATGGTCTGGTCAACTGTTTCTCACAGATACAGGTGCCTCCTGATTCACTTAGTACAGAAAAGGCAATTCCCAAGTTCATTTGAACAATTTCATTTCTTGGCAACATTTTGACAGCCCACCTGGGTCTGCAGTCTCAACGGACCATCATATCTAAAGGGTTAAGGAGGTCTCACATTGAGAAAAAGTATGCCACTCTCACAGGTTGTAGTGGAGAGAGAGAGAGAGAGAGAGATAACCCTTACATCATTCACCTAAGAGTCATTGTGAGAGCATGTACCTTTCTAAACATGTTTGGGGTGGGTAACTGATAAGCCAGTGAAGGATGTTAATTCCTCTTATTCCCCTCATTTGAAGGCACTCAGCTTTCTTGTAATCCCCCTCCCCCCCCTTTTTTTTTTTTTTTTACATTGGATGTGACAGGAAAAGGAGTAAGAGAGGGAGATAAAAGTAACAAGAGGAGAAAACAAAAAGTAAGAGGAAAGGAGAAAATATAGTTAGAGGGAAAAGACAGGAGCAGGAAGAGTGGGCAGTGGATAGAGAGAGAAGGGAGAAAAATAACCACTTAGTGTAGTGGTACCCTGTTTTTTTAGGGTAGCTTTACGTCGAGTGGCAAGCCAAATGATTTTCTCTAAACCAGGAAATCATTTACAACGCAGGATGGGAACCATATAATCAACAACAAGTGTTCCCTACGTGATAGGAAGTGGGATGGCGGAGGGTTAGTGCCCCTTCCCAGAAAACAACTAACTAAAAATACAAACAGGAAACCTCGGACCAGGACTGACCAAAAGATGACGACTAAGTACCGAACAGAGGACATGATACGTATGGCGGCGTGGAATGTAAGGGGTGCAAATAATGAGGTGAAAGAGAGAGAGAGAGTGTCCAGGTGCTTGAGGGTGTGAAAGTGGATATATGTGGATTAACTGAAACAAATGGAGAGGTGAGAGTGTGAGAGAATGGGAGTATGGATGGGGTATATGTGCAGTAGGTGAGAATGAGAGGGTGAAAGAAGGAGTGCATATTGTTGTGAGTAACAGATGGAAGGAGAATATAAGAGAGTATGGATCAGTTGGCTCAAGGATTGTGTGGGTAAGACTGAAAGTTGGACTACAAATGTGGGCAATTGTGTGCGTGTATGCGCCAATGCAAGATCGTGCAAGCAGAGTGAGAGAAGAGTTCTGGACAAATGTGGAAGTGTGCATGGAAAAGTTTGAAAGGAATGAGAGAGTGTTTTTGACTGGTGTCATGGTAAAGTAGGGAATGTGAAGGTAGATGGAATAGTTGGTGAGTGGGGTGTGCCTGCTGAGATAGATGAGAATGACAGTGCTTTAGTGGACATCTGTGCCAGGAAGGGGTTGGTGATAGCCAATACCCTCTTCAGGCACAAAATGATCCATAGGTATACGAGGCGAGTGATGAGAAGGGTGGGTGGTGAACTGAATGAACGGAAGGCAACGATTGATTATGTGTGTGTGGATGAAAGGATGTGAAGATGTGTGATGGATGCCAGAGCACGTAGAGGCTGGGGGAGTGGACTTTCTGATCACCACTTGGTGGTGGTCAGAATCAAGGTCCAAGTAAAATGGAGAAACAGAAGAAGAGAAGGACGGAAGGAAGGAGTATATGCAAAGAGAGTGGAAAGGTTACAAGAGGATGAGAAAAAGGCAGAATATAAGAGAGAAATGGAGGAACAGTTGGGTAAATATGAATTGGAACAGATGGGGAATGTGGAAGGTGTGTGCAAGATATTCACAGAAGAAATATGTGCAGCATGTGAGGTGGTGTGTGGGGTGAAGACAAGATGACAGGGGGTGCAAGGAACAGCATGGTGGAATGAAGAAGTGAGAGAGGCGGTGGCACAAAAGAAAAAAGCATATAATGAATAGATGAGAAATAGGGGCATGGAAAAAGTTGAGAGATGGAAGAGAGAGTTATGTGTAGAAAGGAAGATAGAGGTGAAAAGATTAGTAAGAGAGAGTAAGAAGAGAGTTGAGGAATTTGGAAGGAATTTGAGTGTCAAGTGGAGGAAATGTAAGAAAATGTTCTGGAAAGAGGTAAAGATAGTCAGACAGATTAGCAATGAAGTTAGCAGGGGAGTGAAAGATAAAAATGGTAGATTATTAGTTGAGAAGGGAGAAAAAGAGAGCAGATGGTGAGAACACTTTAATGGATTGCTGAAAACAGAGAATGAAAGTAATGCGAGTATAAGTGGCTGGGGAATGGCTGGGAGAAGGAGGGAGGTGAGAAGACAGGAAGAAATCAGTAGGATGGAAGTTGTGGAAGCAATGAAGAAAGTTAAATCGGGGAAAGCCCCAGGAATTCATGGAGTGTGTGGTGAAATCCTGAAGCATGGGGGAGAGATAGTAATAGAATGGATGTGGAAGATGTGCAGATTGGCCTGAGAGGAAAGTAGAGTCCCGGAGGATTGGAAGTCAGGTCTAATTATTCCCTTGTACAAAGGGGAAGGGGAAAAAGAAGTGTGTGGTAATCATAGGGGCATCTGTCTTAGTGTAATCGGAAGAGTATACGGTAGGATACTTATTGACAGAGTTAGGGAAATAACAGAGGAATTAGTTGGAGAAGAACAGGGAGGCTTTAGGAAGGGAAGAGGTTGTGTAGATCAGATATTCATTCTTAGATCCTTAGTGGAAAAGTTTCTAGAGAAGGGAAAGAAGTTGTATGCAGCCCTCATGGATTTGGAGAAAGCATATGACAGGGTGGATAGACAAGGATTGTGGAAAGTATTAAGAATATATGGAGTAGATGGGAAGCTGTTGAATGCTGTGAAGAGTATGTATGAGGGTGCTAAGGCTGCAGTGCGTGTGGATAGTGAACTGAGTGAGTTTTTCTATTTGAAGGGCGGGTTGAAACAGGGATGTGTCATGTCTCCATGGTTGTTCAATCTGTATATGAATGGGGTTATAAAAGAGATACAAGGTAGAGCAGTGGATGTTGGAGTGGCCCTAATGAGAGAGGGTAGTGTTTGGAAACTCCCTGTCTTGTTGTTTGCAGATGATACTGTGTTGTTGAGTGAAGACGAAGGGGAGCTGCAAGGCTTGGTGGATGAGTTTGGGAGAGTGTGTAAGAAATGGAATCTAAAGGTGAATGTAGGGAAGAGTAAAGTGATGGTCTTCGAGAAAGGTGAAGTCAGTGAATGTACAGTGAGGCTGGATGATAAGGAAATGAAAAATGTGAGAATGTTTAAGTACTTGGGTAGTGTGATGAATAAGGATGGAAGTCTGGAGGGTGAAGCGCTTGAAAGGGCACAACAAGGAAGAAAGGTTTCTGGTTCCTTGAAGGCAGTGATAAGAAACAGGGAAGTGAGCATGGAAGTGAAAATGTTATTACATGACAGTATTGTGATACCAACTCTAATGTATGGAAGTGAAGCTTGGATGTTGTTGGGGGGACACAAGAGTGAGAGCAGTGGAAATGAGTTATTTGAGAGGAGCCTGTGGAGTCACATGGAGAGACACTGACAAATGAGGATGTGAAGGAGCATTGTGGTGTGGATGTGGATGTGATAGGAAGCTTTCGGAGAAACACATTGAGGTGGTTTTGCCATGTGGAGAGGATGGAGAGTGAGAAACTGATGAGGAGAGTGTATGTGAGTGAGGTGGAGGGGGAGAGTGGGAGGGGAAGGCCAAGGATGAGATGGAGGGATGGAGTGGAGAGGTATATGAGAGAGGGGGTGTGTGAAATGGGAGCAGAGCAGTGCAATGGCGAGGGGACAGGTTGATGTGGAGGCGATATCTGTGGCCACCCCGTATAAGGGATTAAGGCATCTGGCAATAGATAGATAGGATTTTTTTTTCCCACTTTTTATTCCCTTAATCGTCTTTACACACACTATCTTATGTCTGTTTTAATCTATAGGCAGTGCCCGTAGGAAGCGTATTTATACTCTAGTTGGGGTCATAGAGGGTGTTTAAGCCCTGGGGTATGCAGTTCTCCAGTCTCAACTAACCCCCAGGATGAAAAAACAGGCCTAATTTTTTACTTTCTCAAAGGTTAAAAGTTTTATGCCCGATCTGTAGCGCTTGAATTTACACACCTGAAAATGCAAACCCCACGCTCCTAGACCCAATAGTTACCGAGCTATGGCCCGTCAAAGTTGATAATTGTTACCCGTCATGGCCCTAGCGAGAAAGAAAATATGGTGCTTGCACCTGTTTTCTTCATAAAAATATGAACAAATATCACTAAAATTATTTTTTGTTTCTTGGTGTGTATAGATGTTATAAACCATTGTAATGTGCTTAGAAAAAAAATAAAATGGTGACAAACCCCCCTCAATAAATATGATAAATAGTAAAAATTATCCTCCCCTCCTCTCCTTTCCCCATACCTCCAATCCCCTCCCTTCCCATCTCTCCCCTCCTCTCCCCTCGCCTAACCTCCCCTTCCCCTTTCCCCTCCCCCCTTCCCTCCCCACCGAGCTGTCAGGTACACAGTTATATCTATAGGCAGGTAAAGTAGGCAGATAACAGGGATTTTTTCCCAAAAAAAACACACACAAAAAAATAAATAAATAAAACATCAAATAATTTTGGTGTACTTATGTGTATGCAAATACACGAATAAATTACAGGTAATGATTCAAAAACAGGCACCATAAAGCGTAAAATTCGGAAAATATTTGAGGCTGGGGATGTAAAGATACTGCGTGCTAGGGGGTGGGGGTGGGGGTGAGGGGTGGGGGGGTGGTAGTAGGAGGTGGTAAGGCCAGGAGGGGATATATGGGGATGGAGGGATGGGAGGAGACCACCACCAGACACAAAGGAAGGGCCCCAGTGGAGTACAGTGACGTAGTGGGAGGGTAGGGGGAAATACCCTCCCCCCAGATGATGGGGGGGACACGGGAGGGGGAGATGCAAGAGAAGGGTGTGGGAGCGGTTGTGGTGGTGGTAAGAATGGGGGGAGGTACGGTAGTAACAAGGTAGTGGGGTAGAGGGATATGGCGAGAGGGAGGTGGGGGGTCCCCCACCTCCTGGGTACGGGCCTGGGTCCCCCCTCCGGTGTGTCCAACACTTAGTTTTGATTGGTTAGAAGCCATCTACATCACAGCTGGGGTGGAGCCACCTGCCGCCCGTTTTTTGTGGGTGTTGCACAATTGGCATTGCTCGTCCTTTTAAGAAATTGTGCAAAAAGCTTGATCAATGAGCTTAGTACTTTTGGGGTTAAAAGGCCAGTTTGGGTCAGGCTAGAGGGCTGATTAAAACAATTATAATGGAAAATGGATCTCCACTTGTCCAGTACTGTAGAATAACACTTTATCTTAAAGATGGAGGGATGATAATATTAAGTCAGGTTATAGTGGACAGTATATAGCACTACTCTAGTGTTAATTTCATACTACAGCATAGTATTCAAGATGGAGAGATGATAATTTTAGGTCAAGCTAAGGTGGATGTAGCAAAGTAATGTGTTTGTTTATCAGGAGTGATGAGGAGCTGGAGAATGGAATTGGTGTGAGGCTTCAGGCAACCAGTGGCTTCCCCTTCACTGCTGTGCTCCATGAGTTCCAACGCCGCCTCTCACCTCCCATCAAGAAGGTTGAGTGGCATCAACCTTGCTTTGAAAAACTTGTGGTATGCTTTACATATCCATCTCTTTATTATATTGTACAATGAAAGAAACTGAACCTTTTAAGATCATTAAGACATCTACTTTTCCTCAACTTGAAGTCATGACCTCTTGTTCTTCCATCATCCAACACAAAAAGATCTTCTTTTCCACCCTTTCCATTTCTCTTACATTTCTAAACATCATGTTCAAGTCACCTCTTTCCGTTCTCTCGCACAGTGTTGGTAACTTCAGTTTTTCCAATATCTCCTCGTAGGTCAGTTCCCTTAGGCATGGTATCATCCTTGTTGCTATTTGTTGAACCCTCTCCAGTTTATCAATATGCTTCTTCAAATGAGGTGGCCATATCACAGCCGCATATTCTAGTCTTGGTCTTATCATGGTCACTATCAACTCCCTCAGCATTTCCTCGTCCATGTAATTAGAAACCACTCTCATGTTGGTCAGTAATCCATAAGTTCCTCCAATGATTTTGTTTATATGTTTTTCTGGTGACAAGTCATCCAGAATAATCACTCCCAGGTCCTTCTCATCTTTTCTTTATTAATTATCTCATTGCCCCTTTTGTATGTCCAGTGCGATCTTTTTTTTCACTCATTCCCATTTCTAATACATGACACTTCTTGGCATTGAAATCCATTTTCCAAGTTTAGCTCGAGCTTTGGAATTTGTCCAAGTCCTCTTGCAGTTTTTTACAACTATCAGTACATTTAATATGTTTCATGATTCTAGCATCATCCGCAAATCATTTAAATATTGTACAGTATATCACAAACAGTACTGGAGCTAAGACAAAACCCTGGAGTACTCCAGTAGTCACAGTTCTCCATTGTGAAGCTTTGTCTCTTATAACTGTTCTCATCTGCCTTCCTATCAGATAATCTCCCATCCACTTAATAGTTTCCCATGCACCCCTCCAAAGTTCTACAACCTCCACAGCAGTCTCTTATAGGGCACCATGTCAGATGTTTACTTGAGATCAATATAGACACAATCTGCCCATCCCTCTCTCTCTTGTATAACATCTATTACCCTACTGTAGAAACTTAATAGGTTGGTAATGCAAGATCTTCCTTCACTAAAACCAAATTGTCTTGGTGTTATCACTTCATTTTCTTCTAAATACTTTATCCATCTTTTTCTAATGACTTTCTCACAGATTTTACAAACAACACTAGTAGGTGATACAGGTCTTATAACTGAGTGGATCTTCCCTATTTCCTCCCTTGAAGATTGGCACAATATTTGCTCGTTTCCAGGCTTTAGATAACTGTCTGTTTTCCAGACAGCTCTCAGTGATGACATAAACAGGTTACACTAATTGGTCAGCATATTCCTTCAGGATCCATCCAGCCACACCATCTGGTCCCATTGCTTTCCTCACATCCTAATCCCTCATTAGTTGTAGCACCTCATTCACGTCAACTGCAGTTTCTGCCATTCCTGTTATCCTGGGTTCCATTTCAGGTTCCCTGAATTCCTCTTCCAACACACAGACTTACTGCAGCCTGTCGTTCATTATTTGGCACAATTCTTCCTCTCTTTCATAAGTTTCATCTCCATCCCTCAGTTGTATTATACTGTCCTTACCTTTCATTTTACCATTTACAAACCAATGAAATAGTTTAGGCTCTTTTTTTTTTACATAATAGCTACAATATATTTTTTGTATTTCCTTTCTTCCTCTCTCCTTACCCTTACATATTCATTTCTTACCTGCTTGTACTCCTCCCAAACTCTTTCACTTTACTTTCTTCTCACTTTATTCCATGCTCATTTTCTTGACTCATGTGCCATTCTACATCTGTTGTTAACCCATTCTTTCTTCCTTTCCACTGCTGTGGAGAATTCTGGGACATATTTACCATCTACTGTTTTATATAGTTCTATCAAGAACTCATATTTCTCATCAACATTTGTGACCACATTCATTTTACTCCAGTATGTATTGTGGAATAAGTTCCTCAGGGAAACAAAGTCTGCCATCTCATAATTGTATCTGTTTTCTCTGTGCTTTTCATCTCTTTCTCCTTCCCTTACTCCACCACTTCTGACTCAATAACCAGATGATCACTGTTACCAAGGGGGCATTGGTAGGATATGTTCTTCACATCATTTGGGTCCATCGTGAATACTAAGTCGAGCCATGATGGTTTGTCATCTCCTCTAATTCTTTTATTTTCTTTAATTAATGGAGTTAACATGTTTTCCATCACCAGTTCCATTAATTTATATCTCTATGATTCCTCATTGTTCCCAGTATTCATACTTTCCCAGTCAACTTCTCTACAATTAAAATCCGCCATAATTATTATTTTGTTTCTTCGTTCCGTTAACTATCTATCTATCTATCTATTGCCAGACACCACAACCCCATAAAGGGTGGCCATTTGACTTTGAGTTATTTGTTTTATGGGGAGGGGCACTAATCCTCCGCCAACCCACTTGTTGACACGGAGGGAGCACGTATGGTTTGGTTGTGTGGTTACCACCCAGCGTAGTAAATGGTTTCTTGGCTTACAGGAAATCATTTGGCTTGTCACTCAATGTAAATCCACCTGTAAAGGAAAGAAAAACAGTAAGAAGTGACAGGAAAGATGGGAGAAATATGAAGAGAGGAGAGCAGACACAGAAAAAGAATGATAAAGGCTAAGGAAGAAGTAGGCAGCTCTACATCAAGTGAGTGGATGATGGTCGCCACCACCTACCACATCTTTAGCTTCATAGTGGATTATCTTATTAACTGCTCATAATCTTCTTTTGTCCATGCCCAAGTTTGGAGGGGCATATAAAATACTGTTATATCTAGTTTTTTCCTCCATAACAGGCCTCTATGTCCATTCCCAAAAGTTCAGCCTTGGTATTTTCAATTTGTGTATTTTTTGTTCTCAAGTTGGTATGGGTTAAAATCATTACATCTCCCCCAAACTTGCTTTCTCTATCCTTTCTCCAAATATAATAATTGTTCCATCCAAATAATTTTGTATCGACATCTTGGGGCAATTTAGTCTCCACCAGGCAAACATTTTCATGTTTCTTTTTATTTATATAGTTTCCAATTTCCCATTTCTTAGATGTTAACCCATCTACATTACTATACATGATTCTTAGGTTTACTGAACTGGTTTTATCTTTACTCATTCTTCTATTTTTTGTATTCATGACCATCCTCCTTGTTTCCTTCACATCTAGTTCCTCACATACCATATCCTTACTTTCATAAGAAGATAACCAAACTGCTCTGCTACCCCTGCTCCCCCCAGTCTCACTCTCTCTCTCTCTGCGTGTGTGAAGGTCACAGCCTTGCCCTTAGATCGGACTATATGAGCTCTCAGCTCCCTTCCGGGAGGGTAAAAGCTGACGATCACGACCATCAAGTGATCCTCTCTCTCTCTCTCACACACACACACACTTGATCAATGTGGATATGGAGACAGGACAACACGAGCATTGATCAATTCCTGTATACTACAAATAAGTAAACACACACACACACACACACACACAAAGCACTGAGGAGACCAGACGCTCGCCGCCATCGCTTCATAAACAGCCAGCTTGGCCAGTGGCATTACCTAAATTAGTATCTTTATATGAGTCAAGCTCTGTACCAGGTTAGACTAAGTGGTGTTCTAATAAAACACACACACACACACACACACACACACACACACACGCACACACAGGTTGCCGACAGAGACGGAGCTCTTCCTGGATCGTGGGGAAATAATTGCTGAATCAGCGACGAAAAGGAGACCAGCCTATTGTGATTATGTGAATGAGCGCGTGAGTGCTGGTCCCGTCGGACAGTAGTTTTTAAAAAACGCGGTTTTGGTCATAAAAAGAACAAGATATAGTGAAAATAGAAAGTCTTCATATGGTTGAATCATGGCGGAACGGGATGATGCTTTGTTTACAACTGGCGAGAGAGAGTTTGAGGGCTTCTCTGAAGAGGATGTGGGAAATGGAAGTATTAAGTTGAACCAAACAAGAGTAGCAGGAGTAGAGAAAACAGCAGAGAGGAATGTCCAGGAGATAAAAAAGGTTTGGGCAGTAATTAGAGAGTTACAGGAACGGACCATAGAGCAGGAAAACAAGATCAAAATTCTACGGAATAAACTGGAAGAAGTTAGTACATGCAGTGATGAACAAGAAAGAGAACTTACGGAGTTAAAAGTGAGCAATGAATCTGCCTCTAATGAAATAAAACAGCTTAAGAGGGAGAATAAGAGGTTGGAAGAAGAAAGGGACAGGATGAAAAGCAAACTAGATGAGTATGAATCCAAATCAAGAATACAGGACAGGCACATTAAAGAAATCAAGGAGTAACATAAGGAGTGGAAGAAAATTCAGGAAGAAGGAAATGTAAATTTGAAAGAGATTATAGAACAACAACGCAAGGAAAAGGTGGAGAGGGAAGTGGTTAGGGTACTGAGAAGTGGAGAATCTTTAGTTAGAGATGTAGCAGATAAGAAAAAATGTGTAATAATTTCAGGAGTTAAAAAAAAATGTATGACAAGATCAAAAAGAGAAAGAGAAGAACTGAGCAAGGTAAAAAAAATAATATCAGTAGTTATGGAGGAAAACAACGAAGCTCAAGAAGAGATTGAAGAGGTGTTTAGGTTAGGAAAGTACGAGGAAGGAGGGGCATGGCCATTGAAGGTAAAGCTTAAGTCCCAAGCAGCAGTAAATGAAATTATTAGTAGAAAATGGAAATTATCAGACAAGGAAGGGTTAAAAAATGTTTGGATAAAGAGAGATGCAAATGAGGAAGAAAGAGCTAAAATGAAGGAGTTAGTAAAAGAAGCAAAGATAAAAAATGAACAGAGAATGGAGGAAGAGAAGACAGTGTTTTACTGGAGAGTCATGGATCAGAAATAAGGAAGTGGTACCAAAGGTGGGAAGGAGAGAAGAGGGTATAAAAAACATCAAAAATAATTTGAAGGTGGCATATTGTAATGTTCATGGTTTAATGTCAGCAAGGCTAGAAATCAACGATTTTTTGAGGGTACATGAACATGATGTTATGTGCTTTGTATAGACCAAGTTAAGAGAAGATATTGATGTTCATATGGGAGATGGTAAATACAAACCGTGGAGAAGAGACAGAAAAGAAAAACAGGAAGAGGAATGATGATAGCAGCGAAGAACAACATAAATGTAGATACCGTGGAAATGGGAGAAGGCAGGGGTGAAGTGATAAATATGAAATTAGAAACTGGAGAGAATAGCAAGAGAGATATAGCGGTAGCATGTTCCCCGTAATACAAGAGCATGGAGTGATGATGAATACCAGGAAATATTGTCAGAGATGGTTAGTTCTTTACAGAAAATGATTGAGAAAAGCAACAATATAATTTTAATGGGTGACTTCAATTGTAAGGAGGTGAACTGGGAGGAATGGGACTCAGGAGGCAGCGAAGATATGTAGGGCACTATATTATTAAATGTAACAATGAACACTGTGATGACGCAATGGGTTAAAGAAGAGACATGGTTCCGAGGTGAGGACACACCAGCGAGACTAGATTTACTGTTAACCAGAGAACCCGATGTAATAGAATCCTTGAAATATCTGTGTCCTATTGGAAAAAGTGATCATATGGTCATTGAGTTCCAAATGATAACAGGGAACATGGAGCCAAGAGACGAGATTTATAGGCAGGGAAGATACAACTTTGGGAAAGCAAACTTTACAGGATTGAAAAAAAAATTCGAAAATGCAGATTGGAGAAAATTCAGAGAAACAAGAGAGATACAGAGAAACTGGGATATCTTTCTAGGCCTTTATAATTCAGGAGTGGAAAAATATGTGCCAAAAGTAAGGGGGAAAGAAAACAGGAAAAAGGGGTGGTTTAATAGAAGGTGTACGATAGCAAAAAAGAGAGACACGGCATGGAACAGTTGGAGAAAGAGAGGTAACAACAGAACAAAGGAAGAATATAAAAGAACTAGAAATGAATACACAAGAATACGTAGAGAGGAAGAAAGGAATTTTGAAAAAGGTATAATAGACAAATGTAAGGATGAACCCAAACTGTTTTATAGATTTGTCAATGGCAAACTGAAACAAAAGGAAGGAATCACCAAACTAAAAGTAGAAGGAGAGGTCTATAAAGATGCAGCAGTGCAAGCAGAAATAATGAACAAATGTTTCCAATCAGTTTTCACTAATGAAAAGGAGTTTGTGGAAGGGGAGAGGGTGACTAGAAATGTAATGATAAAAGATATAAAAATGGAAGTACAGGAAGTGTATAAATTACTGGAAACTCAAGATGTAAGGAAAGCCCCAGGACCAGATGGAATCTCTAATTGGGTACTGAAGGAATGCAGAGAACAACTGGCAGATAAGATTCACAGTTTAATTGTGTGTTCTCTGGAAGAGAGGAAAGTGCCTCAAGAATGGAAGAGAGCAATGTGGTACCAATTTATAAGGGAGGAAACAGGGAAGAACCCCTGAATTATAGACCAGTGCCCCTAACCAACATGGTCGCAAAATTGTGCGAGAGAATTCTGAAAGATAGTTGGATAAAATATCTGGAAGAGATGAATATTTTGGCCGCTAGTCAGTTTGGATTTAGAAGTGGAAGGTCATGTGTGTCCAACTTGTGAGTTTTTACTCAAGAGCGATTGAAGTGCTACAGGAGAGAAATGATTGGGTGGATTGTGTGTATTGAGATTTGGAGAAGGCCTTTGACAAGGTACCCCATAGGAGACTAATGTGGAAACTTGAGCATATAGGAAGGCTGAAGGGGAATCTCTTGGAATGGATGAGAGACTTTTTGAGAGACAGACAAATGAAGACAGTAATAAAGGACAGAATATCTGGATGGAGGAAAGTAACAAGTGGAGTCCCACAGGGCTCAGTGTTGGCACCAGTAATCTTCCTGATTTTCGTAAATGATATGGTAGATGGAGTGAACAGTTATGCAAGTCTGTTTGCTGATGATGCAAAGATCTTGAGGAAGGTAGAGGTTGAGGAGGATTGTAAAATGCTGCAGGAGGATCTGGATAGGATACACGATTGGAGCCGGATGTGGGAAATGAAATTCAATGCAAAGAAATGTAAAATATTGGAAATGGGTAAAAGTACCAAGAGGCCATCACTGAATTATTTGATGGGTAATGAACCAATCACGAAAGCGAGAGAAGAGAAAGATTTGGGAGTGCTGGTCCAGGACAGTTTGTCACCTGAAAAACACATTAACAAGACAAAGAGACGTATAAACTCCTGACTAATGTAAGAGCAGCTTTTCATTATATGGATGAGGAGATGATGAAAAAATTGATAGTGGCCATGATTTGCCTCAGGTTAGAATATGCAGCAGTAGTGTGGTCCTCACACAAAAAGAGAGATATAAACAAGATTGAGAGAATACAAAGAACAGCAACCAAAATGGTCCCCAGTCCGGCAGATCTGTCGTACAGAGAGAGGCTGGAAAAGCTGGATTTGCCTTCCTTAGAAGAATGGAGAAAGAGAGGCGACATAACTGCAGTGTTCTGGACCATGATGGGAGTAGATAAAAGTGACAAAGAAGATCTGTTTTTATGGTATAAGAGAGTAACAAGAGTACACAGAATGAAACTGAAGAAGCCAAGCTGCTTGAAGGATATCAAGAAATATAGTTTTCCTTATAGATGCATAGACCTGTGGAATAGCCTGGACAAAGAGATCATCCAGTCTAAAAACTTAAATGAGTTTAAAGCTAAATTTGACTCATTGAGAAACAGAGACAGGACCCCACGAGCATAGCTCATTTCCTGTATATCACAATTAGGTAAATACAGTTAGGTAAATACAATTAGGTGAACACACACACACACACACACACACACACACACACACACACACACACACACATGCACATGGGAGACAAGTGGGGGTGGAGGAGGGTTGGGGGTTGGAGAGGGAGACAACCAGGGGTGGGGGAGGGCAGGGGGATGGGGAGACATGCCTTGCAGTGCTAAGTGTGGTGGGGGATGGAGGAGGGACGGGGGGGGGGGAAGAGAGAGGATGAAGGAAGGACGGGAGGACTGGGAGAGCCTCATTTCAAGCTTGGGAAGAAGCAAGGTGTCAGACTAGCAAAACGACGGACATTCAAATTGTTCGGATTTTGGGACTTCTTCTGTTTCTTGCGTTTGGTCTAGCCGGTTATCGATGTGTCGAATAACGGGGTATGGGTGTACAGTACATTATTTGTTTGTTTACTTCTATGTACCCAATGACAAATGGCTGTAGATGTTGATATATATATTTATTATTTCTTTTTAGAAATGGTGCATAACAAAGCTAGACTGGGAGCCAATGTATGCAGTTGAGAAGATATTTCCAGTTGTTACAAGATGGGCAGTAACTACCGGTGCAGTGATCAAAACTCTTCAGGTATGAAGAGAAAACTGCATTCTGTATCATTATACACCGTTAGTGTGTATAAATCAGGTTTGTGCTCCAAAATTTACATTTGGTACTGTAAATTGGAGGAACCTGGTAAATCATCTTTGCAGGTAGTTTTGGAACTTTAGTAGTTAATCTTTCCTTGATTTATTGTAAACTGAATAGCAAGCATGAGTTCAGAAAAGGTGACTTATTATTAAGAGTTCTGTAATGTTAAGATGTTTTCATTACTGTACAATTTCCCTGAGAGCAGTTTATGTGAAATGCGACAAGAGTGTAATGCCAGTATTCAAGCAGCAGGTGAAGTGCAGTGAGGTGAAACAGCTACCAGTTTATGTGAGTTGAAATATAATTTTTATACCTATTTTTGGTAGTGAGCAGTAACTGAATTGCAATGAAGTGAAATATCTATCAGTTCAGGTGAGTTGGGAACTTGTTTTAGTTTGTTGGGTGAGCGACTCTTGGCCAAAAATGTATCCCCATTGGACGTATGTCATTATTGACTCAATATACAATAGATTTTCAAATTAAGGCACCATTTGGTGGTATAAAAACCTCACTAAATTTAAGTTGTCAGAATTCAAATGGACTTCATGTGGAGAAAAATAAATTGGCGTTAAGGGTGATCGGTCACAACACAAACTAATAAGATAGTGACTTTTTCTGTTTAATTTTCTTTTCTTACTCCCTCCTTTTATCATGAAAACAGTGTGACAAAAATTACAGCTTACCATTTCCACTAGCAACCTCCCTTTCAGTATATCAGTATTACCAAATAAAAAAAAATATTTGCCATTGGAGTCACAATAAGATTTCCAAAAAGTCATGTAGTGGCAACATTAACCCCTAGGGTACGCAATTCTCCAGCCTTGACTGCCCCCTAGGACACAAAAACAGGCCTATTATTCGACTTTCTCAAAGGTTAAAAGTTTTATGCCCAATTTATAGAGCTTGAATATACACACCTGATAATGCAAACCCCACCCTCCTAGGCCCAATAGTTACCAAGCTATGGCCCATCAGAGTTTATAATAGTTACCCGTCACGGCCCTGGCAAGAAAGAAAATACGCCACTTGGACCTGTTTTCTTCGCAAAAATATGTATAAAAAATCACCATTTTTTTTTTTTTTTTTTTTTTTGTGTGTGTGTGTGTGTGTGTGTGTACAGATGTTATAAACCACTGTAATGTGCTTAGAAAAAAATAAAATGGTGACAAACCCCCCTCAATAAATATGATAAATAGTAAACATTATCCTCCCCTCCTCTACTGTGTAGGTAAATTCAGTTATAATGAGATTGTTGTTTGACCCCTCCATGGCCGTGGGTCTGGAATTTTACGTGCACCCCAGGCCGATGCCGGGGCCATTTTCTGAAGTTTCGAAAATTGATTTTTTTTTTTTTTTTCTTGCCCTATTGAAAAGAAAGTTCAGATGCACCTCACAGTGTAAATCTCTGCTTCCTAGACCCATTCTGTGGCTTGCAATGGAGCGCCAAAGTTGCAGAAATATCGGCAACCAATATCAGCCACCAAGAGGTGCTGCCACACTGCAACATCGCACGTGTTATCATTTTTATCCCCCAAAACAATGTGAATGGTGCTGAAATGTTGTGCATATATTAGATATGATGATATCGAATGATTTCAGTATATAATATGGTAGGATTGGCCCCCCTCAAAAAATTATTGTGAATATTTTTTCACCTTTTTTATATAAAATATGTTTATGGTACTGTCGAGTTATTTTTTAGGTTATCATTGTGCCTATGCATGGAAAAGAGAGTGAAAGGGTTGAATTTTCAGTTCTAAATGAGAAAATTGCCCCTTCCCCGAGGCTAGGCTCTCCCATGGGATGAAAGTGGAGGGTCAGATCCAGTTAGGAATAGGGGAGTTGAGCTGCAACTTGCCGCTCCCACAACACGTGTATGGCTAAAAATAGAATCGTAATGCAGTTTAAAAGCTACGAATGAGTCTAATTATTATGAATAAAGAGACAAAGCAGAAATAAATACGCTTACAGACGGGGGAAACATATTTTTTCCGTAATAAGACATTCACCTTTCTCTATCATTTTGCCTTGTTATTTTCACAATATATGTTGCTGTTTGTCGTGAGTGTGGGAAAGTGATATTTTCTGCCTGGGTAAGGAAAAAGGGTACAGCTGGATGTTTCCAACACTTCACACGGTCAGAATTGCGAGATGACCTGCCATTAGCACCTCACACAAGCTGATTAGCAGGAAAGGAAGTTCTTTCCACCCACGAAAGCATCACATGAACACAGAAAACTTTCCTGTTATGCTTGTAAAAGGCAAAGAATATGTAAAATGATTCAAAACAGTGCAACAAACCTGAGTAAATAGGTAAAGATACCAAACAAAAATTTTTTCTTTTATTTTCATGTCTTTTTTGTTTATGCCTGTTTATTTATAATTGTAAACAGGGTGATTATGTGTGTTTTGCAAGGGAGGAGAAAGATGATATTTTCTGTCTGTGTTGAGATAATGAGTGTAACTGTGTGTGTATAGGCATGGCCATGAATGAAGAAATCGTACATCCACATGTCACGGCAGCAGGTGGTGAACTGACAAATGAGGTGTGAGAGCATGAAGTGAAGGTCAGTCTCATGTCCCAGATGTTCATTCACTTCCTGATAGTTTTCACAGTGTTCTATAAGTTGCACTGCATCGAATGTGTAAACCATTACAACAAACCTGAGCAAATAGGTAAAGATACCAAGACAAAAATGTATTTTTCACTTATTTTTGTTTGTCTATCTGTCTATCTATTGCCAGACGCCTCAATCCCATTCAGGGTGGCCACAAACAAATCGCCTGCACGTTGCCCTGTTCCTCGCCATTTCACTGCCCTGCTCCCAACTCACACCCCCCTCTCTCACATACCTCTCCACCCCATCCCTCCATCTCATCCTCGGCTTCCCCCTCCCTCTCCCCCCCTCCACCTCACTCACATACACTCTCTTCGTCAGTCTTTCACCCTCCATCCTCTCCACATGGCCAAACCACCTCAGTGTATTCCTCCTAACGCTTCCTATTACATCCATATCCACACCACAGTGCTCCTTAATATCCTCATTTGTCAACCTGTCTCTCCATGTGACTCCACAGGCTCCTCTTAAATAACTCATTTCCACTGCTCTCACTCTTGACTTGGGTCCTTCCAACAATGTCCAAGCTTCACTTCCATACGTTAGAGTTGGTATCACAATACTGTCATTTTTTGTATGTGCCTGTATTAATTCATAAACGTAAACAGGTGGTTGTGTGTGTTTTGCAAGAGAGGACAAAGATGATATTTTCTGCATGGGTCAAGATAATGGGTGTAGTTGTGCTTGTTTAGGCATGGCCAGGAGTGAACAAATTGAAAATCCACTTATCACAGCAGCAGGCTCTGAATTTTTTAATGGGGTGTATGGGAGTGTAGTGTAGGCCAGTCTGAAGACGTTCAGAATGCTCATTCACTTCCCAATAATTTTCGCCATTTTTTATAGGCCTCACTCAAACGATGCCAGCAGCCATTTATCAGCTAAACGTCATTCGACGCCAGCGGCCAAGGAGGGGTTAATTACCCACTAAACCACCAGGTGCCTTAGTTTGGTTACATTGTTACCACCCATTGCTGTAAATGGTTTCCTGGTGTACAGGAAACCATTTGGCTTGTCACCCAATGCTGAGTCACCTGTAGAAGGAAGAAAGAGAAAAGAAGGAAAGAAAGACAGTAGAGGAAGGAGGGAAGCGAGGAAAGGACAGTCAGCTGAGAGCAGCAATACATCATGTGAGTGGATGGTGAGCGCACCCACCTACCACATGCGAGATGGTTATATAGCGCTGGAAACACAAGGCAGGTGGTAACAGCTGTAGGACATGAGAATGTGTGGACAAGTGAGGCAGGGTTTTGAAAGGGGTTTTGCAAAACAGGTCTCATGCACTGAGAGCCCAGACTGGGGTTCTGTACATGTAAACATTGGGCGTCCAGCTTGCCTTAGCCCTTTTGACTGTCAACTTGTGTGGGCAGCACTGCTTATGCACAGGTTTGTGATATGCAGCCATCACAGTTATTGTATAAGTGAATTCCATGATTGTTAACCCAAGACTGGATTTAATTTTTCTTTTATTATTGTGTAGATCGAACTTACTCACCCATTGTATACTGTGGCATGACTACAGTACTGGAGAAAATATGTGATTAAGACTAAGATATTTATGTCATTCATGGATGTGGAAAAAACTTATGGCTAGACAAATAAAGAAGGAATATACAATGTTTTACATATGTATGGCAGTTGCTGGATGCTGTGGAGAGTATTTACAAAGGTAATAAAGCACTTGTTGTAGTAGGTGAATGTCCAAGTGAGGGACTCGGTATGTGTTGGAGTGAGACAAGGGTGTATAATGCTCCCATGGCCATTCAGTTTACAGGGTGTTTGGCACAGGAATTTGGTACAGTACACCCTCTTACAATGCGAGTCTGTGGGCGGCAGAAACCCTCGCATTCTATGATTTTGCATTTTGTGACCTTATGGGAAAAATGGTTTATGGTGGACAGCCCACCCAGGGCTTGGTCTTCGGGTCCCCTCCAGCCTACTCAACCATACTAATACTTCGTCTAATAGTACTTCTAGTTGGATCAATAAATAAAACAACAAATAGAACACCATGTACAATTTATTTAAGTGAATTTCGGGCATGTTAAGAAGGGAGGGGGGTGGGTATCTGAGGCTCAGGGCGTCTACTCTTGCCCCGTGGGACAGGGCGCCCCGTTGTCACTCCCACTGTCACTGCTGAGGTCTCCTGGAGGTGCCATAAAACTTTCAAAGTTGACAGCTGAGACAACGATGAACAGGTGGGTACTGCCATAATGCTAAAACGGACCACAGGATGCAAGGTACAATGTGTTCTTGCAGCAGTATGGAGGAGAAATGTCTGTTTACCTAGGAAAGTCGGTAGATGGCAGGCAGATAACTGGCCAGTTGCCTACCTTTTTGAATCTAGCTCGTTGCCAGCCACCTGCCTTCATGTGACTGACTCGCATTGTCCAGCCCAACAGTTGTAGTTAATGGCGAGAATTCCATTTTTGCCCTGGAATCATACAGCCGATTTGCATGTTGGGAAGTTTAATTCGCAGAGTTTGCATTCGATAAAAATAAGCATTTTCTGGGCTGACCTCGCATTGTAGGTGATTCACACCGTGTGAGTCGCATTGTGTGGGGGTGCACTGTACTTAACTTGCTATATTTCATTTCACTTTATCCACACTTATAATAAATATCAAAAGTGGTGTTCCTCCTTGTGTAAACATAGTCATACTTGTTGTTCCATACTACTGAATTTTCATTGCAACTTACTGTTTGGGATGGCTGCAGTTTCCCTAATAAATATGTGTGACACTGGTCCTTCCAGAATAATTATGGTACAAGGTCACCTGTTATGGGATTAAGATGTCTGACTGTAGACAGATAGATAGACAAGGTTGAAAATCTCACTCACATGAGGTATGGTGTAGCCCGTCAGACCAGTGCCATATGAGGTAGGGTATGTCATAGCCTACAGTTCAGTGGGGATTTGCGAAGTGAATTTGAAAGAAAAAGTGATTGGATAGTTTTTGCTTGAGGTGGAACATGATTTTGAAGGCTTAGTGATGTCTGAATGAGGTAGGGTATGTCATAGCCTACAGTTCAGTGAGGATTTGCGAAGTGAATTTGAAAGAAAAAGTGATTGGATAGTTTTTGCTTGAGGTGGAACATGATTTTGAAGGCTTAGTGATGTCTGAATGAGGTAGGGTATGTCATAGCCTACAGTTCAGTGGGGATTTGCGAAGTGAATTTGAAAGAAAAAGTGATTGGATAGTTTTTGCTTGAGGTGGAACATGATTTTGAAGGCTTAGTGATGTCTGAATGAGGTAGGGTATGTCATAGCCTACAGTTCAGTGAGGATTTGCGAAGTGAATTTGAAAGAAAAAGTGATTGGATAGTTTTTGCTTGAGGTGGAACATGATTTTGAAGGCTTAGTGATGTCTGAATGAGGTAGGGTATGTCATAGCCTACAGTTCAGTGGGGATTTGCGAAGTGAATTTGAAAGAAAAAGTGATTGGATAGTTTTTGCTTGAGGTGGAACATGATTTTGAAGGCTTAGTGATGTCTGAATAAGTGTGTTGTCCATTACATTGAACATTCTGTTGATGTTTTTCCAACTTCTATGCCTTTCTCTTTTTTTTTTTTTTCCTACCCATCCATTTTTTTTTTTAGTGATAGTAGAGTTAGGTCATGGTGATAAGTCAGGCATATATTCAATAATATTGCAGCTTTTTCCTTACAAATGTTAATGTAAATTAACCCGTTCAGTGCCGGAGCCTTCGTCGGCTTTTGTGCCTAGGTTTCCTAGGGTCAAGGCAGCAGAGTTTCCTAGAATGTCGGCCATATTCAGCAGTCTTTTTTTTTTCCACAAATAGACCTGAAAAGTGGTCAGAATAAGCCTAGTGATAGTAAGAGTGCTCATTTTGGCTGTTGGTCCAGCACACCCGGATTTGCATCACATGACTACTTTCTGCTGCCACCAGCAGCTGATGTGGATACATAGTCCATTTTGGTGTTGATTAGGTAGATGCAGGGAGTATTTGTAGTTTGGAAATGCAACCTGGTGTATGTAATGCAGCCACAGTCGAAACTACGGTGATGGGAATTTGTGGTTCTGTGCTAATTTTACATATTTTCACATTCACTTTTTTTTTTTTTAATTGGTATAAGGCATGGGAGGGGAGGAGGGGTGTCTGTCATCCCATTTTCTGTCACACACTAAGGGCAGACTCAAACAGTTTTGCGCAGATGAGAAAAATCGTGTCCATATTCAGTTCCCTCAATTATTCAGACGTTCATTATCCAGATGTGTTCATTATCTGGACACTGGGCCTTGGCTCTATTAAGCCATTATCCGAATTTACTTGCTATTATCCGGACGTAAAAGTGCCCGAGAACTTCGACTGGCCAGCCAACATGTCCAAACATTCGGTATCGTGGCTGCTGGACCTGAGCCGTGAGCGGGATGTAGTCTGTAACCCACAACCAGAGCTAAAATGTCCGTCTGACCCAGTACTGAATGGTCAAAATTCCGTGCTCTTCCTATCACTCGCATCGAACCTCCAGCACCCGAGTAATACAACTGTAACCTGCAAGCAGTGTCAAAATGTCCGTCTGCATTCCCACCGAATATCTAATATCACGCAGCCATGGGGGCTAAGTCTTTCCCAACTGCCACCTCCATCAAACACAGACCACAAGCCACGAGTATATGTTCAGCAGCAGCGGTCATCCACCTCTCTATCAAAGGTCAAAAGTCCCCCGGTCTCGATGCATTATGTTTCCACATGGCCACACAGTGACTAACAGACCTCAAGCCATGAGTAAATGTGCGACAAAAGCGCCCGTCCACCTGTTGACAGAAGGGGGAGAATCCTGCCCACAGCCTCACCTCTCCCCCCCTTCCCTTCCCTCCTCCATACCTTCCCAGCTCCCCCCTCACTCCCTTAGTCTTTACACTCTTCCGTGGTTATAGCATTGACTCCTGTTTTCAAATTTTTTTGCAATTTATTCGGCTACTATTGGTTGTATCAAAATTCTGTGGTGTCCACAAGAAAGCCCATGAAATTCTGCATCTAGACGTATTCTTAACACTTGGAAGATGTTGGCTAAATTTTGAATTAGGATGGTGGGAAGTTATATGAAGGTAAGTTTTACTCCTGAACACTTTATTCCTGTTTGAATTTCATAATCTGACTTGTCAGTTTTATGTGTTTTTATTAGCTTATCTTATAGTATAAACACCAGCAAAGATGATGGTATATGACTAATTTATGGTGGCATATTTGGTAGAGTGTTAATTATGAGAGTTAGAGAGGGTACAGAGGGAGTGATTGGTGATGAGCACTGTGGCTTTAGGAAAGGAAGGGGATGCGTGGATCAGGTGTTTGCTGTGAGACAAGTGTGTGAAAAGTATTTAGCGAAAGGCAAGGATGTGTTTTGGGCATTCATGGATTTAGAGAAAGCGTATGATAGAATTGATAGAGAGGCTTTGTGGACTGTTTTAAGATTGTATGGACTTGATGGTAGGTTACTAAAAGGGGTGAAAAGTTTTTATGTAAATAGTAGAGCGTGTATAAGAGTGGGAAATGCTGTGAGTGATTGGTTTCCCGTGAGAGTGGGGCTGCGACAGGGATGTGTAATGTTTGTTGCCTTGGTTGTTTAATATTTACATGGATGGTGTTGTTAGGGAAGTGAATGCAAGAGTTTTAGGTGGAGGTCTGAGTCTGGTGAATGTTGATGATGGAGAGTGGAATCTGAAGCAGCTGCTGTTTGCAGATGATACTGCACTGGTGGTTGATTAAGAGGAGAGATTGAGACAGTTGGTAGAGGAGTTTGGAAGGGTGTGTGAAAGGAGGAAATTGAAAATAAATGAAAATAAGAGTAAAGTGATGAAGTGTACGAGGTTGGTAGATGGTAGGGGGATGAATATAGTTTTGAATGGCGAGTTGCTTGAGGAGGTAGAGTGTTTTAAATATCTAGGGTCACATGTTGCTGTGAATGGAAGAATAGATGCAGAAGTGAAGTTTAGAATAAATGAAGTAGGAAAGGTGCTGGGAGGAATGAAAACAGTGTTTAGATGTCGTTTGCTTAGAATGGATGTAAAGAGAAGGCTCTATGAGGGTATTGTGGTACCGACTGCGTTATATGGGGCTGAAACATGGAATATGGGTGTAGCAGAGAGGAAAAGTTTGAATGTAATGGAGATGAGATGTCTGAGGAGTATGTGTGGAGTGACGCGTATAGATCGAGTGCGAAATGATGAAGTGCGAAGGAGAACTGGAGTTGTTCGGGAGATGGCTGGTAGAGTTGAGCAGAGGGTGTTGCGATGATTTGGGCATATGGAGAGAATGGATAATGAGCGATTGGTGAAAAAGATAACTAGATCTGATGTGGGAGGTGTAAGGCTGAGAGAAAGACCACGAATAGGATGGATGGACAGTGTGAAGAGAGTGCTGGATGCGAGAGGGATGTCTGTTGAGCAAGGAAGAGTGGCTGTGCATGACAGAAATAAATGGAGAGAAATTGTGAATGAATAAGTGATGACGCAGCCCTGAGGGGATATTCTCCCGCATTTGGTCTGATCAGCTAGTCAGGTCAGGTGCGGGTAAGGGGATGGGTCTGTTATGATGTGGCAGGGGTAAACCAACTCTGCTGTCGGGGCCTGCTGCGGATGTCACTGATTGCATTGCGCAGTTGACCTTTGTGTGGTGTGGTGCGGTGAGGATCTGTCTTTTCTCCCCTTTGGGGCTAAGATGCGAATGAATGTGTTTGAATGGATGAGTAAATGGGGAGTGTGTCGTCCTGTCTCGGCTACCTCCCATTCCTTGGGGGAAGCAGCCTAGGTATATAGATAGATAGATATTTGGCTGTGGATTTTTTTTTTTTTTTTTTTTTTTTTTTTTTAGCCATCGGAGTAGTCACTCATCACAGACAACAGATTTTCAAACCGTCGTCAGTTTTTTTTGTCAATTTTTGTTGTTTATGCATTGTTTCCATGATGTTTGGCTTTAATATGGATAATCATGTGTGTTTTGATGTCTAAGCAAATTGACCTGAAAACAATGCCAATATTAGGAGGGGTACTGTAACAACAAGAAAACTATCATTACACCTTCTGCGCGATATAAAATGACACTACGAATGAAGGTTTTTGATAACAGCCTCCTCCATTGGTATCCCTGTGCTTGTGTTTGGTGCATATTTATTATAAGCTATATCCATTGCTTCTCCCATGCATATTTCTACCTCGTCCTATTTGGCAACTCACCCACTGTCAGGCTTACCAACCCTAGCGAGACAGCCAGGTTGTTCAGTATGAAACACATCGGACCCCCCTGTAACAATAGTTTTTTTGCTGTGTGTACATACAGTCGTGTATAGGTCAGGTTGTTTTTGTTTTTCAGTGTTTACTTTTTTCATGGTTTTCTTGGTGTTTCTCATTACTTTGGATATTCCTATGTGTGTTTTGATGTCTAAATATGGTAAATTGACCTGAAAACAGTGTCAAAATTAGGAGGGGTACTGTATACCCTCAAACCTCAATTCAAGGGACTAAATGGGGAAATAGCTTGTCCCTTACTTGAAAATGCCCCTTACTTGAAAATGTCCATTGTTTTACCACATATAAAGACAATCTTATTATGAAATGCAACGATTGTTTCACTTATCCTACTTATTTATACGATTATGAATATTATTTTACGGGTACTGTGTATAGAAACATATTAATGTGTATAACAGACATTAAGTATCATTTGATGAATGGTCTTGTCAGTTCGTCAGGTAGAATATGGAGTCCCTTAAATCCGAAATCCCTTAACTGGAGGTCCCTTGAATCAGGGTTTGAGTATATACAGTCATGTATAAGTTAGGTGTTTTTTGGTTTTCAGTATTTTTTTTTTCATGGTTTTCTTGGTGTTTAGCATTGCTTTGGATATTCCTGTGTGTATTTTGATGTCTAAATTTGGCAGATTGACCTGAAAACAGTCCCAGAATTAGGAGGGGTACTGTACAATCAATGGTGTATAGGGAGTTTTTTTTTTTTTTTTTTTTTTTTTTTTTTTTTTCCCGTGGTTTCTTGGTGTTTAGCATTACTTTGGATATTCCTGTGTGTGTTTTGATGTCTAAATATGCTTGAATGACTGGCAAACACTGCCAGATTAAACATAGGTACTGTATAAATAAGTTAGGTTTAGGTTGGAGGTGGGTATAGGTAGGGTCTGGGTATGGTAGGGGTGTAGTGTTCATTATCCGGATGTTGCCACTATCCGGACGTGCCTTTGGCTCTATTATGTCCAGATAAATGAGATTGCTGTATATATGGACTTGGCAATTTAGGGTACCATGAGTTAGTCCATATATACATGGACTCAGCAATTTTGACACAATTTTGGTTTGTCCATATATACCGTATATATGGAACGGGGTAAAGGAAACTGGCATACTGGTGTCAGTTTTATAAGTACTGATACCAGTGAAGGCTTGATAGCCAAATCTTATGAATTTACTGTGGATTAGTACCAGAGTTAAAAAAAAAAGTTAAAAATGGAACTTTTAACAAGTACATCCTTAATTACTTTCAGCCAGTGAGCATGGTGAAGCGGTGTGTGAGACATGGCCTACCATCCTGCCGTGTGGAGTGGCAGGTGTCTTGCTCCACCCTCCCCTTCCATATGCCTTCCCTTCTGACCACTGATGAACCTTTTGCACTCATCCACTCCTCACTCCCACACCTGATACAACAATTTGAAGAAAAATCTGCGAAGAAAAAGGGTTAGTGTGCTAAATTTTACTCAGAGTTACAGCATACCGCTGTTATGGAATACTAATATGCATTTTCAAGTACCATCTCCTCTGAGGAGGTGTCATCTTCAGATGTTAGAGTACTGGGTGGCTTTTGGCTGGATCTGAAGTGTGGGTACTGCTTCATGGAGGTCTTCAGAATAATAATGCAGCACAAACTGTCAGATCTAGAAATCCAGTTTCCAAAAACCTCCCCTCTTCCATGCTATGGGATGTTCATGTCACTGATCCTCTCACAGCCAGGTGCATATATGAAGACTTTATTTTAAATTATTTTTTATTTATTTATTTATCTTTCGACCTTTAAAAAGATATCAGATTAAAAATATAATATACTTTATGATGGAAGATTTAAGAGGAAGGATAGGACTGGAGTGTATTAGTGTTGTGATAAGGAAAGGGTAGATGAGATAGTTTGGGCATATGGAAAGGATAGGGGATGGCAGTTGGGTGCAGAAAGTGAAAAGTGTTGACACTGGGGGTAGAGTTGTGAGAGGCATACCGAAAAAAGCCTGGGACAGTCACAGAGTGTGACCTCAGGGTAACGGGCCTGAATAGGGAGGCAGCCAGAGATCAAGCTGCTTGAAGAGCAGCCAGTAGGTGACCAAGGCTGATGCATGCAAGCATTTTTTTTTTTTTTTTTTTTTTTTTTTTTTTTTATTTTTTTTTATATAATAATAATCCCAATAAACATGTTTATTCCTTTTTGTGCCTTGATGAATATGGGTCCCATCAGTGAAACTAATTACCTTTGGGAATCTACCTATTGGACTAATAGATTGCTCTAAATTAATTGTCTCCTTCACTTTTCTTGGATTCTTAACCCTCCTGGGCACGAAGACAATTCATGATCTTTGGGTGTTTTCTGGTAAAAGCACAGTGACGCAAATCGAGTACCAAAGCAGAAAAAACTTCATCAAAAATTAAGTTTTCGTCCGAATCGCTTCAAATTTTGGTGCATCCTAGCAGGCCAGTCTAGTGTCTGAAGTAAATACTTGGCAACCCTGTGGGGCCGGACATGGGACAGTGCATGTCAGTGATCAGCAGTATCTTACCACCAACCAGACTGAAGGGTAGCGCTCCATCTGTTGTCCCTTTAAACCCCTCTATTTTCCCCATCCCGCCCGAGGCCGAAGCCACGATTGAAATATCGTTATTGTACAGTGTTTGTGACTATACTGTGAAGTGATTGTGTCTATGAAACATACATATTTTTTTTGTAAGGCATTAGCACCATTATCAGCCGTTAGGCCAAGAGGCAGGAGTCGTGTTTGTTATACCAGGGTTTCCTACTCTGCTTCACCCTGCCCCAAATGATGTGAGTATTTTACCTATATAGTGAAGCCTTATATTGTGTGAAAGATATAGTGCCTGGATTAGTGAAATAATTGACCTACTTTAGCAGGCGTTACATATGCCATAGAGATACGCCATAGACGGTAAGGGAACAGGCGTCACATACACCATAGAGTCAGGAAGGGAATAACATAGGAGGTTAGAATGGAATCATTGTAATAGTGCTATGTTGCGTATGGTTTAGTGTGCGGTGAGCGTTCGTGGAGAAATACATTGCATGCATTGACTGACTTAGTGCAAACATAGCGCAAGGATGAGGCAACAAATACGACACACAACCACAGACTTTTCTGTGAAAAGGTATTGTACCATTCTCAGACAGCGTTATATTGCACATGGTTTAGTGTGAAATATACATATATAATGCAGTGAGTGTTCATGGAGAAATACAGTATATTGTGTGCATTGACTGACTTAGCGCAAACATAACACAAGGAGGAGAGACAACAAATATGCCACACACAGACACACACACACACACACACACACACACACACACACACACACACACACACACACACACACACACACAGGAGAGAGATGGTTGGGTGGATTGTGTGTACTTAGACTTAGAGAAGGCCTTTGACAAGGTACCTCATAAGAGACTAATGTGGAAACTAGAATATATAGGAGGACTAAAGGGGAAACTTCTGGAATGGATGAGAGACTTTTTGAGAGACAGACAAATGAGGACAGTAATAAAGGAAAAGATGTCTGGATGGAGGGAAGTAACAAGTGGAGTCCCTCAAGGCTCAGTGTTGGTGCCAGTAATGTTCCTGATTTACGTAAATGATATGGTAGATGGAGTGAACAGTTATGCGAGTCTGTTTGCTGATGATGTAAAGATCTTGAGGAAGATAGAGGTTGAGGAGGATTGTAAAATACTGCAGGAGGATTTGGATAGGATACACAATTGGAGCCGGACGTGGGAAATGAAATTTAATGTAAAGAAATGTAAAATATTGGAAATGGGTAAAAGTACCAGGAGACCATCACTGAATTATTTTTTGGGTAATGAATTAATCACAAAAAGGAGAGAAGAGAAAGATTTGGGAGTGCTGGTCCAAGATAGTTTGTCACCAGAAAAGCACATTAACAAGATAGTTGGAGAGACTTATAAGCTCTTGACTAACATAAGAGTAGCATTTCATTATATAGATGAGGAAATGATGAAAAAATTGATAGTGGCCATGATCCGCCCCAGGTTAGAATATGCAGCGGTAGTGTGGTGCCCACACAAAAAGAAAGATATAAACAAGATTGAGAGAATACAAAGAACAGCAACCAAGATGGTCCCCAGTCTGACAGACCTGTCATACAGAGAGAGGCTGGAAAAACTGGATTTGCCTTCGTTAGAGGAAAGGAGAAAGAGGGGAGACATGATTGCGGTGTTCAGGACCATGGTGGGAGTAGATAAAATTGACAAAGAAGATCTGTTTGTATGGGATAAGAGAGCAACAAGAGGACATGGAATGAAGTTGAAAAAGTCAAGCTGCTTGAAGGATATCAAGAAATATAGCTTTCCTTACAGAAGTATAGACTTATGGAATAGCCTGGACAAAGAGATCGTCCAATCTAAAAACTTAAATGAGTTTAAAGTTAAATTCGACTTATTGAGAAACAGCGACGGAAACCCAAGAGCATAGTACATTCCGTGTATATCACAATTAGGTATATTCTTAAATATTTGGAACGACTTAGACAAAGAGGTGGTGCATGAGAAAAACATTCATGTGTGTAAAGGTAGACTTGATAAATGTGGATATGGAGACAGGACAACACGAGCATTGCTCAATTCCTGTATACTACAAATAGGTAAATACACACACACACACACACACACACACACACACACACACACACACACACACACACACACACACACGTTGCCGACAGAGACGGAGTTCTTCCTGGATCTTGCGGAAATTATCGCTAAATCAGCGGCGAAAAAGGAGACCAGCCTATTGTGATTATGTAAATGAGTGCATCAGTGGTAGTCCCATCAGTCAATATTAAAAAAAACACAGGTTTCGGTCAAAGAGTACAAGATATAGTGGAAACTGAAAGATTCCATATCGCTGGACAATGACGGAGGGTGACAGAGCTTTGTTTACATATGGTGAAAAGGAATTTGAGGGCTTCTCTGAAGACGATGTGGGAAATGGAAGTATTATGTTGAACCAAACAAGAGTAGCTGGAGTAGAGAAAACAGCGGAGAGGAATGTCCAGGAATTAAAAAAGGTGTGGGTAGTAATTAGAGAATTACAGGAATGAACCCAAGAGCAGGAGAGAGAGATCAAGGTTCTTTGCAGTAAACTGGAAAAAGTTTCTACACGCAGTGTAGAGCAAGAAAGAGAAGTCACAGAATTGAAAGTGAGTAACGAATCTGCATCCAATGAACTAAAACAGCTTAAGAGGGAGAGTAAGAGGTTGGAAGAAGAAAGGGACAAGATGAAAAGTAAATTAGATGAGTGGGACTCTAAGTCGAGGATGCAAGATGAGCATATTTAGGAAATCAAGGAACAACATAAGGGGTGGAAGAAAATTCAGGAGGAGGGAAATGTAAATTTGAAAGAGATTATAAAACAACAAAGTAAGGAAAGGCTGGAGAAGGAAGTGGTTAGGGTGTTGAGAAGTAGAGAAGCATTAGTCAGGGATGTAGCAGAGAAGAAGAAATGTGTAATAATTTCAGGAGTAAAAGAAGAACGTTTGACAGTAAGATCAGAAAGAGAAAAAGAAGAACTGGGTAAGGTTAAAGAAATAATATCAGTAGTTATGGAGGGTAACAACGAAGCTCAAGAAGAGATTGAAGAAGTGTTTAGGTTAGGAAAGTGCGAGGAAGGAGGGGCGAGGCCACTGAAGGTAAAGCTTAAGTCCCAGATAATGGTAAATGAAATCATCAACAGAACCTGGAAATTATCAGACAAAGAGGGGTTAAAAAATGTTTGGATAAGGAGAGATGCAAATGAGGAAGAAAGAACTAAAATAAAGGAGTTAGTAAAGGAAGCAAAGGCAAAAAATGAACAGAGAACAGAAGAAGAGAAGACAGTGTTTATTGAAGAGTTATGGATCAGAAAGTGAGGAAGTGATACTGACGGAGAGAAGGAGAGAAGTGGGTATAAAAAACAACAAAAATTTGAAAGTGGCATATACTAATGTTGATGGTTTAGTATCGGCAAGGCTAGAAATCAACGAATTCTTGAGGGTTCATGAACCTGATGTTATGTGCTTTGTAGAGACTATGTTAAGAGAGGATGTTGATGTCCATATGGGAGATGGTAAATACAAACTGTGGAGAAGAGACAGAAAAGAAAAAACGAGAGGAGGAATGATGATAGTAGTGAAGAACAACATAGATGTAGATACTGTGGAAATGGGAGAGGGAAGGGCTGAAGTGATAAATATGAAACTAGAACTGGAGAGAATGGTGGGAGAGATATGGCAGTAGTATATGTTCCCCCTAAGACAAAAGCATGGAATGATGATAAATACCAGGAGATGTTGTCAGACATGGCTAATTATTTACAGAAAGTGATTGAGAAAAGCAACAATATAATTTTAATGGGTGACTTTAATTGTAAAGAAGTGAACTGGGAGGAATGGGACTTAGAAGGTAGTGAAAATTCGTGGGGCACTATATTGTTAAATACTGTATATCAGTGAACAATGTGATGACGCAGTGAGTCAAAGAAGGAACAAGATTCCGAGGTGAGGACACACCAGCAAGATTAGATTTACTTCTAACCAAAGAACCCGATGTAATAGAATCCTTGAAATATCTTTGTCCTATAGGAAGAAGTGATCGTTTAGTCATTGAGTTCCAGATGATAATAGGGAACGTGGTGCCAAGAGACGAGCTTTATAGGCAGGGAAGATATAACTTTGGGAAAGCAAACTTTACAGGATTGAGATAATTCTTTGAAAATGCAGATTGGAGAAAATTCAGAGAAACAAGAGAAGTACAGAGGGAGTGGGAAATCTTTCTAGACCTCTATAATTTGGGAGAGGAAAAATATGTGCCAAGAGTAAGGGGAAAAGAAAACAGGAAAAAAGAGTGGTTTAATAGAAGGTGTATGAGAGCAAAAAAAAGAGAGGGACTTGGCATGGAACAACTGGAGGAAGAGAGGTAATAACAGAACAAAGGAAGAATATAAAAGAACTAGAAATGAATACACAAGAATACGTAGAGAGGAAGAAAGGAATTTTGAAAAAGGTATAATAGACAAATGTAAGGATGTACCCAAACTGTTTTATAGATTTGTCAATAGCAGATTGAAATAAAAGGAAGGAATCGCCAAACTAAAAGTAGGTGGAGAGGTCTATAAAGATGCGGCAATCCAAGCTGAAATAATGAACAAATGTTTCCAGTCAGTTTTCACCAATGAAAGTGAGTTTCTGGAAGGGGAGGGAGTGATTAGAAATGTAGTGATGAAAGATATAAAAGTGGAAATGCAGGAAGTGTCTAAATTACTGGAAACTCAAGATGTAAGGAAAGCCCAAGGACTAGATGGAATCTCTAATTGAGTACTGAAGGAATGTAGAGAACAACTGGCTGATAAGATGCACGGTTTAATTGTGTGTTCTAGGGAAAAGGGGAAAGTGCCTCAAGAATGGAAGAGAGCAAATGTGGTACCAATTTATAAGGGAAGAAACAAGGAAGAACCCCTGAATTATAGACCAGTGTCCCTAACCAGCATGGTTGCAAAATTGTGTTAGAGAATCCTGAAAGATAGATGGATAAAATATCTAGAAGAGATGAATATTTTGGAAGAAAGTCAGTTTAGATTCAGAAGTGGAAGGTCATGTGTTTCCAGTTGAAGCTTTTACTCAAGAGTGATTGATGTGCTACGGGAGAGAGACGGTTGGGTGGATTGTGTGTACAGTATTTAGATTTGGAGAAGGCCTTTGACAAGGTACCCCATAAGAGACTAATGTGGAAACTAGAGCATATAGGAGGACTGAAGGGAAACCTCCTGGAATGGATGAGAGACTTTTTGAGAGACAGACAAATGAGGACAATAATAAAATGTCCGGAAATTGAGGTGTCCAGGATGTTGGGCATCTGGTTATTACAGGGATTACTATACTCTAGATGTAAGAAGCCATGAAAGCTGTCAGGCTCAAAAGCTCCTGGATCTTGTGCAGGAGTTTTCCTAACACAACATGTAAAGGAAAACACCAGGAAATGAGTTGATGATCCATCGGTACTAGATCTGATATTTACTTGGCAAGAAAATTATACTGACAGTACGGTAAAAGCTTGATTAACCGGCATCCGATGCATCGGCACATCCGAATAGCCAGAACGCAAATTCGATCCAGCATGGGGTCGAAAATATTCTGGATACCAGTCATTGCCAGTAATTAATCCCTCCACTTCAGCTTCTGACCCTGTTCCTTCTACTTCTTCATCTCCTGATCCTGTTCCTTCCACTTCTTCATCTCCTGATCCTGTTCCTTCCACTTCTTCAGCTTCTGACCCAGTTCCTTCCACTTCTTCAGCTTCTGACCTAGTTCTTTCCACTTCTTCAGCTCATGACCTTGTTCCTTCCACTTCTACATCTCCACTGTCTGAATCCTCATCTCATGATCCTGATAATCCCCCTATAATTCTTGATTAGGTCTGTACAGTACAGGATAAAGTAGTGGATGCAGCTAAGTTTTCAAAATTATTTTGGTCTGTAACATATGCTAAATTTTTCTTTAAATAATTTTGGTAATGTTTGCTGGTTTGTGTTCAGTCCTGTACAATTTCTCTTGCTGTCTTTTTTGTGTATTGCAGTGTACCTGTACTGTATCTTACCTGTAATGTATCTAATACTGAATAATGTACTTTATGAAATAAAGTCCCAAGTTTGGTCCTATTTCATTTGTTTTACCACCCAGAATATTTCTAAGAGTAACAATCGGTTATCCGGAATGGATAACACGTAGGGAGCACGTATGGTTTGGTTATATGGTTACCACCCAGCGTTGTAAATGGTTTCTTGGCTTACAGGAAACCATTTGGCTTGTCACTCAATGTAAAGCTACCTGTAAAGGAAAGAAAAGCAATAAGAAGTGACAGGAAAGATGGGAGAAATAGGAAGAGAGGAGGGCAGGCACAGAAAAAGAATGATAAAGGCTAAGGAAGGAGTAGGCAGCACTACATCAAGTGAGTGGATGATGGTCTGCCTACTCCTTCCTTAGCCTTTATCATTCTTTTTCTGTGCCTGCCCTCCTCTCTTCCTATTTCTCCCATCTTTCCTGTCACTTCTTAATGCTTTTCTTTCCTATAAACAGAGGAGATATATATTGGAAACATATTACAGTACTGTATTCTCCATAAGTGCCTCTGTGTAATAAATACATTGCGGTAACAGTGACGCAATTTGTGATATTATCATCATTATTATTATAATATGGAGTCTCCAGTTTATTGGAAAATAATGTTTAAAAAGGTTTTAAAAATTATTTCACTACAAGTGTGTTTCGTTTTCGTTTTTAAAGGCTCCAACATGCTTGCATGTGTCGGCCTTGGTCACCTAATGGTGGCTCTCCACGCTGCACGATCCATTGCAGCCTCCCTGTTCAGTCCCTTAACCCTAAGGTATGTCTTTCTCGGTCTACCTCTCATAACCCCACCCCCAATATTAACACTTCTCACCTTCCTCACCCAATTATCATCCCCCATCCTCTCCACATGTCCAAACCACCTCAATCTACCTCTCCTCATCACAACACCAATACACTCCAGTCCCATCCTACCTCTCAACTCTTCCATTGTAAACCCAGCCCCTCCAGGCCTTGGACACAGGGACGCACTGCACATCCACCTAATCATTGTCATTTCTGTACGTCTGAGCTGGCGAATGTCTTCCTCCTTCACTGCCCAGGTCTCACTGCCATACAGCATTACACTCCTAACACATGCTGTATACAAAGACCCCTTACCACGTAGGGAGAGCCCTCTCAATATCACGAGAGGCAAGAGCTCCCTGAACTTCTTCCAACCACTTCTCACCCTAGCCACAGAGCTAGCTCCAGCCCCACCTCCAGCACACAACATGTCTCCCAAATAACAAAACTCTTCCACACACTCAAGAGATTCACTAGCAAGTTCAATCCTTTCACGTCTGACGATCTCCACCTGCTCACCCCGGCACACCGTACACATAAAATCGGCATTATGTCGCAGTCTACCTCTGATACCACTACATCTCTTATGCACCCATTTATCACACACACCACACAAGATGGAATTACTTCCCACGCCATTGTGGCAAACTGCACATGGCCACTATCCCTCGTCTTTGACTACCGCCACCAACCCTAGATATTATCACTTTTGTTTTATCTGCATTTACCCTTAAACCCTTTTGCCCCATACCATCTCTCCACTTCCTAAACCTTTCCTCCGCCTCCCTTTCATTCTCTGCAATCAACACCAAATCATCAGCATACAACAACTCCCACGGGAGTCCGTTTCTAAAGTCACGTGAAAGGGCTTCAAGTACCATGATAAACAACATGGGACTCAAGACTGATCCCTGATGCACACCAACATTCACGGAAAACTCATCACTCAAATCTCCAATCACTCTCACCTGGGTGTGAGCACCCACATACATGGCCATAACCACCCTAACCAGCCACTCCTCCAAGCCAAGCTTTCTCATTGCCCACTTCACCATCTCTCTAGGGACTCTGTCAAAGGCCTTTTCCAAATCAACAAAAACAAAATAAAGATCCCTTCTCCTACCAATATATTTTTCCTGAAGCTGTCGAACAATGAATATGGCATCAGTGGTCCCCCTACCTGGCATAAACCCAAACTGCATCTCATCAATATTCACTCTTTCTCTAATCATACCTTCTAAAACTCTCTCCATTACCTTCATTATCTGATCTAAAAGCTTTATACCTCTATAATTTCCTCTTTCCAGGGCATCACCCTTCCCTTTATACACATTTACAATTACACTCTTCAGCCAATCATCTGGGACAACACACTCATAAATAATCCTATTTATCAGGTCAGTGACTAAACTCACTCCTATATCGCCTGAGGCCTTCAACATTTCGGCAGTCAACCCAGACACACCTGCTGCCTTCCCCACCCTCATCCTGCCTATTGCCTCACTCACAGTAGCAGTATCAATCAAAGGCCAAGGGCCAGACACTGGATCTGCTGGCTCCAAACCTTCCCTGTCCCAGTCAAACTCCTCATTCAACAACCGGTTATAATGCTCTCTCCATGCATCTTTAATATCCTCACTGTTCACCACTACCCTTCCTTCATCATTCTTCACACACTGCTCACCTATGATATCCTGATTATCCCTCTTCACCTGACCTGCCACCCTAAATATATTTTTCCTTTCCCCATGATTTAGGTTATCAAGTAATTGTCTCTGTGACTCAGACTTTGCCCTGTATACCTCTCTCCTAGCCCTACGCTTGGCAGCCAAATATTCCTATTTGCTACCACCCTTCTTCCATTCCTGGAAAAGCCTTCTTTTCTCCTTAATTGCAGCTTCTACACCCTCATCCCACCACCAAGTTACTTTATGTGTGGTACGAGTATTGCATTGCAGTGCCAGTACACTGAATTATAACTACCACAGTGATCACACAGTGAATGTTTATAGTATTTGCAATGTTGAATAGTAATTATAATGTGAAAATCAGTGTGTGGTAAGCTCCAGGTAGCGGTCATGGGAATGAAACAACGTGATTTTAGTACATCTCCTAAAATCACTGCCTGTCCAGTGAAAGTTCATGTGATCCGCAATGCCGCCTCATGGAAGACCTAAAGGTATGTGCCTTCCAGTGGTACCTCATTTTTTACTCAGGCAGTATGCTTTTACAAAGGTTTAAAAGTTTGTTAACATTTGGACAGTTATGCCCGTCCTCAGCATCTGTCACAACATGTGGACACCCATCTTTAGGGGGTTAAAATCAGGCATAAAATACAATACAATATTGATACAGTAGCTACATTTAGTACAGTAATACAGTACATAATATATCATAATAATACTGTACTCACCTAGTGTTGGCATTGATGGAGGGTAGATACAAACAGGTATGTCCTAACTATACAGTAGTCAGAGCACTAGGGCACAGAGCACTGAGGGTCCACAAGGTTAGTTACAGCACTACAGCAACGAACAAGAGATGTGAGGGCACAGACTAAGTCACAGCACTAGGGTTTAGCCACTGTGAGGGTCACAAGAGCGGAATGAACAGATATGTACTCACTGTAGTGTCCACGGGAGAAACTGAGAGAGCAACAGTAGGCTTGGCGTGCCAGGTGGGCTGCTCCTGCAGCGCATTGTGATTGGCTGGCGCGTTGTGGGGTCTGCCCACATGCCGATTGGGTCCCATGTCTGAGACAGATGATACACTTTACTGCCGGAAAGTGCACTGTACTACCAATTGTTTCCTGTTTCTGAGCCGGATAGTGCCTAATTTCGCCAAGTATTGTTTTAATAGAGCCAAGCAAAAAGTGGCAGATATTTCTTTGGGCCGGATATTGCAACGACGGATAATTGTGAGTTTACTGTGTATGTGAGTGAGTTTGGTATCGGAAGAAGTGGATGACCATGATAGATGGATATGGTACTTGACTGTTTAAGAAAGTGAGGTATGGAATTTGCAGCAGCTGAGAAACCAACAAGGGATTGAGATGGATAGATGAAGTATGTAAAGTGAAATGCATGAGAAGGATTTGTACCTCCTTTTAAACTTAGTTGTCAGTGTAATGATTCTACGGTACCACAAGTACCACATCTATAATGAAAATATTTGCACATGATATTGCTTTTAAGGTGATGCCAGGATTGCAAGAGCTTGACTGATTATGTAGCCCATTTCACTGGGCATATTGATGTTTTTTTTTTTTTGGGGGGGGGGGGGTGCCTCAAGGAGGAAGAAAAGTTGGAATGATGTAATGACGTTAATGTAGTTACACTTTAGTTAGGATTTATGGTAATTTTTTAATCTGATACAGGCAAGATGAGAAAGAAGAATGCTGTCAAGACTACTACTGGAGATGACTGTCTGCGTGGCAAACTAATGACAGAATACGTAAGTGAACCAGTGTCTGACACCCTGGCAGGAATTCATGATGTCCCAGCCAGTGAAAGTAAAAAGTATCTGGCAAAAGCAGCTGTAAAATTGCCCATTAAAACTAAAGGTAAGGACAAGAGGGATGGTGAGCACAGTTGTCTATATCAGATATCAAGTGAAAGATCATCTTCTGAAAGCAGTGCAACTGCTGAAAATGATACTGACGTGGTTGAACTTTCTGATGGGAATTTGTCAGCCATAATTGACAGAATAATCAGTATAAATATTAACAGCCAAACTTCTCACTCGGAAGATACTTGTAAAGATTCACTTTCTTGCATTGCTGACATCTGTAAAATACAGGAAAATGTCAGTGTACACCACAAAAAAACACACACACAAGCTGCCAGGCAAAAAATTGTATGCAAGTCAGAAACACCTTTAGATACAAGAACCGTAAAGCATAGTTCTCGGGTTTTGCACGGAAGAAAAGGGGAAGAAGCGGAAATCATACAAAACTGCCACAGTCTTCTAGAGCGAGTTTCAGAAAAACTTCCTGTAATGGAGTGTCACCTAGAATCGGATGTATCCCATGGTCAGTCCAGTAACTCATCTAGTGTAAAATGTGTACTAAATGTGAGTGAAAGTAGTATAGCTAAAGAAGGCATGCAGGGAGATTCTTCCTACCTGAACCACAAAGTGGTTCCATCAAAAGACTGCAGTGACATGAATTCCACATCAGTCCTTGAATATGGTAGTGACAGTGCTGTACATGGTCCTGGTTTTAAGAAGGTAAGAAAGTCACATTATGAGACATTACTAAGTAATGATACTCATGCAGACTCTCAACGGAGCATGTCATTACCTGATCTCGACATTGCTGTAGAAATGTCCACCAAAGATTTTCATGCAGAATCTAAATTTGCCATAAATGAAGGTGTAATTCCTGTAACTGACACAGTGCTGCCAACAGAGTCACTCACTTTTGATAGTTCAGTATATGATCGTAACTGCAGTACATTTAATGTGAACTTGGGTCTTCCAGCTAAGAACTGTAGTAAATTGTCAGTGAATACCAGAAAACTAGGTCAGGAAAATGTATATTTTCAACATTTTGATAGTTTTACTTCAACAGACAACAGCATATTTCACAGTTTTAGTGAGACAGCATCAGGTATTGATTCACCAGAAAATCATCTTGGAAAGCAGAATTTCAGAAGTGGTGGAGCAGAGTTTGTACCAATAACAAATACTGGTCTGTCTAATGAAAAAGAATCCATTGATACTTTAAGTGATATATGCAATAGAATTACAACTGAAAAAGGTACTAAGAATGTACATGTCACAACTAATCAAGAAAATAGTGTTGGTAAGGAAAACTTGCAACAAACAGATTTTATTGGTCATTTGGATGAATATGTACATAAACCACTGGACAAGTTAGTACCAAGGGATCATAATAATGGTAATAAGTGTGAAAAGAATAACTGTATAAAAGACAGAGGGAATGTTAAACCAGAACGCAAAGCATTACCCAGGGATTCTTTTTCACCACTTGGAATCAGCCTAACATTGTCAGAGAGACTTAGACTTAGATGTCCAGACAAGGCTTTTATCAGGCTCTTGGATGAACTTTGATGTTATTCAGTGAGACTAGTGATGTTATATCTCTTTGCAGTATACTGATTAAAAAAATAAATAAATAAATATCAGGGCCTAAGGTTTAGCTGTGGGCTACCACAGTGTAGAACAATTAAGGGTAGGAGACAGATTCATGTCCTTGGTACAATATTAAGTTTAATAATTTCATAGTGATCTGTGCACTGACACTAGAAGTCAAGCTTTGTATTAGTACTCATCTAGAGAGGCCAGTGTAGCTCAGTTGTAGCACTCATGCTACATGACCACAGGGTTGGCAGTTTGAGCCTGCACCAGGGTAGTGCATTTCTGGTGCGAGGTGTAGCAGTCTCTCCAAGGATCTTTCTCTACCCTGCAGAGCTATTCGGTTTGTCCTACCTTGGGGGATTCACCCTGTACTCATCCAGAAAGGTGTCTTCACTGTAAAAGTACTGTAGGTTGCAAAATCACCAGTAACAGAGGCTCGTGGCTTGCATTCATGTTTTAGGCATATATAGCACAAAAATATATATTTTATCACCAACGTTTGTCACAGTCGAGGAGAAAATTCACAGAGAACAAGGCTCAGAATATTGAATCTGCTGTTGGAGAATCATATCAAAGATGCATGTATCCTTTAAGTATAAGTCTACTGTACATCAATAAAGAAAAAAAAGTTAATGACTTGTTGCCTTACACCTACTGTATACTAGAGTTTTATAAGCAAGAAGAGAGGTTCTTGTTTTCTTTTCTTCTGCAGTTCCTGACAAAATGGAACTCCCCACCCTTAGGTAAGTGTTGAAGAAACTAGGTGAGGCAAGTAAACCAAATTCATATTTATATAATAGCAAGTCAGGGGGTTGAACTTGACAGGTACATTGCTTCAAAAAGAATGAAGTCAGAGACAGCAGTCTTGTAGGTTGAGTACCGAGGTTGTGCTTATAATGATTTATTTATTTTATTTTATTTTTTTTTTTATTTTTTTTTTTTTTATTTTTTTTTTTTTTTTGAGGAAGAAGGAACCAAACTCCGCGAGCCCGCAATTATTTTTCCTTCCAAGAGAAAAACAAAATACAAGAGAGAGCCAAATTCAAGATCCGATCATTTCGAGATGCCTGGACACACTACGTTTGAAAGACTGGAGATCATAGGAAGCAGGAAATACAGACAGAGGGAGACAGTTCCAGAGTTGACCTGTTGCATAAATGAAGGACTGGGAGTAACAGCTAACTCTTGCATTAGAGAGTTGGACAGAAAAGGGATGAGAGTCTGCTGCTAGATGGGTGCTACGCACCCATCGTAGAGGTGGAGGAATGCCCGCAGACAGTTCAGAGGAGCAGTGACCATTGAAGTAGTGATAGAAAAGAGATAAAGATGCAACAGTGTGGCGAAGAGACAGAGGTTGAAGGGAGTCAGTAAGAGGAAAAGAGTTGATGAGACGAAAAGCCTTTGACTCCTCCCTATTGAGAAGAGCTGTATGTGGGGAGCCTTCCCACTCATGAGAGTTGTACTCCATACAGGGGTGGATAAAACCCTTGTACAGTCAGTCCTCGTAAATCGCGGCAATTTGGGTCTGGACCACTGCCATGATTTTTGAATTCCGTGATTTATGAATAATAACTCTTATGTGAAAAATTAATTTGGGTCTGGACTTTGGCCAACCCGCCCCCACAGCACCCTACCTACACCTATCTAGGCACCATCAAACACAAACATACAAATTTAGGAATATTCAGTGCATGTATTAAATAGAAATAAGCCACTTTAAGGGATCTCACCTTAATCCTATGACGAAATTGCTTAAGTGAATGGAGTGGGGTGATGTTGGGAAGAACTTAGAACCTCCCAGCACTTGTTCTTCCTAAACTCTTTTGCCAGCTTTGAAAACTTCTCTCCCCTCTCAACACGACGAATGAGCTCCAAACGTTGACTGTACAACAACTGCGGCAGCTTCTTGACACCATACTGCTTAGAGCGCTTCATCGGGGGGTCGGGAGGGGCCATGGCAGGTAGGAGGCGGGGGGAAGTTGCACAAAAAAGGCAGGTAACTATGGCGACGGTCTGTAGTGTGCGGACTGGCAGGACAAGAACGACAACAACATGGAGGCATTAGTATGTACATATGCCACCAGGGATGCTCGGTGATTGGTTGTTGGGTCGCGATTTTCAGTTTGAATGCTGCAGTTTACGGTTCTCCTCAGAAAAGGCCCACTTAGGTGCCTAGGTCCACGATTTTCGTGACTTAACAGTGATTTAAGGCTGTCGGCAGTCTGACGGCCACCTAACCGTGATTTACGAATCCGTGATTTATGAACACGCGATTTACGAGGATTGAGTGTATAGGGTCAACAATTGTGCAGGGGTAAAGAAGGAATGGAGTCGGCTTAGCACACCTAATCTCTTGGAAGCAGATTTTACAAGAGATGTAATATGATCTTTCCAAGATAAGTTCCAAGTAAATGAAACCCCAAGCATGTTCAAGGATGATGCATGATTAAGCTGATTATTATTAAACATTAGTGGGTATATCTCTGGAAGATTTTGTCAGGTTGATAGGTGTAAAAACTGAGTCTTTGATGCATTAAAAACAACCAGATTATTTTTTCCCCAGTCAGAGATACGAGCCAAGTCAGACATTAGGTGTGCCATAGCCTCGTCCCTTGTTTGTTGTAGTAACTGCTGAGATGGAAGTTGCGGGAACCAAATGGAAATGTGAAGGGTGGAGTCATCAGGGTATGAGTGGACAGGGTTAGATTTACAGCTTAGAAGGTCACTGATGAATAAAAGGAAGAGAGTTGGTGATAGGACAGAGCCCTGAGGAATACCACTGTTAACAGATCTAGAAGAAGAACGATGGCTGTCAACAACAGCGGCTATAGAATGAAAAAGAAAGGAAGCTAGAGATGAATGCACAGATAGAAGGATAGAAACCGTAAAAGGGCAGTTTGGAAATAAAAGATTTATGCCAGACTCAATCGAAAGCCTTTGAGATATCCAGTGCAATGGCAAAGCTGTCACCAAAGTCCCGAAAGGAGGATGACCAGGAGTCTGAAAGGTAGGTGAGAAGATCGCCAGTGGAGCATCCCTGACAGAACCCATAGTGACGATCAGAAAGAAGTTTGTGATAGGAAAAATGCTTTAAAAATTTTCTGTTAAGAAATGACTTGAAAACTTTTAAGATACAGGATGTTAAAGCAATTGGACGATAGTTAGAGGGTTGGGAATGGTCACCCTTCTGTGGGACTGGCTGAGTGAGAGCAAACTTCCAGCAAGAAGGAAAGGTACAAGTTGATAGACAAAGGCAAAAGAGTTTGCCTAGGTAGGGTGTAAGCACAGAAGCACAGTTCTTGAGAACAACAGGAGGGACTCCATCAGGCCCATATACCTTATTAGTATTGAGGCCTGTAATGGCAGAAAATACATCAACTGAAGAAATATCAGTGTCAGCCATGAGGAAGTCAGAGGGGGGAAGTGATGGAGGAATCGTCTAATGTGGAACTGGAGAGGAAAGTCTGAGCGAATATATCTGCTTTATCAGTAGAAGAAATAGCTACAGAGCCATCAGAGTAGAAAAGAGGAGGGAAAGATGATGAGGTAAAGTTGTTAGAAAGGTTTTTGGCAAGGTGCCAGAGGGAGTGGGAAGAATCTGAGTTGGAGAGTTGAGAGCATTCAGTACGGATGAAATTATTTTTAGCAGAGGGAAGAACAGACTTAGCACGATTCTGGATGGAAACGTATAAAAGATATGATTCAGGGGTGGGTTGGCTCCGGTACCTTTTATAGCCCCTCTCCTTGTTACGGACAGCATTAGAACAAGCGTGATTAAACCAAGGCTTTCTTGCATTAGTCAGAGGACATGAGAAAGGAATGTATGCTTCCATGCCTGAGAGAATATGCTTCTGGGCCATGGACACTATAATCAATCCATGGAAAATCAAAGATGTACTGCCTGAGGGCCTCCCAAATCTGCAGCTCCGAAGTGCCTCACACAATGTTTTTTTGGAGGGTCGACAAGCCTTACCAGAGCAATAGGACAGGTTAAGGTGATCAGGTTGTGATCGGAGGAGCCCAACAGAGAGAAAAGATTAACAGAGTAAGCAGAAGGATTAGTTGTAAGGAAGAGGTCAAGTATGTTTGAGCTCTCTACAAGGTGGTCAGGGATACGGGTAGGGTGCTGTACAAGCTGCTTTAGGTCATTAATGATAGAAAAGGTGTAGGCTTATTCACCAGCTGGATCAGTGAAAGGAGAGGAGACCCAAAGATGGTGGTGAACAGTGAAATCTCCTAGAATGGAGATTTCAGAGAAAGGAGAAATGGATAGAATGTGTTCCATCGTAGAAGTAAGATAGTCAAAGAATTTTTGATAGTCAGTAAAATTAGGTGATAAGTAAACAGCACAGATATATTTAGTCAGAGAATGACAGGAAAGCCAAAGCCAGAGTGTAGAGAATTCAGAAGAATCGAGTTCAGGAACACGAGAGCAAGATAAGTCGTTGTGTATATATACACAACAGCCACCTTTGGCTTTGAAATGAGTATAGAGAAAGTAGGAGGATACAGAAAAGGGTCTGCTGTCAGTTGCCTTAGACAGCTGAGTCTCAGTTAGAAAAAGAAGAAAGGTGGTGCTCAACAGAGCGAAAGTTAAGAGGAAAGGCGGCGAATGTTGTAGAAATGAAGAAGAGAGTCAGACAGTGGTTCCAGACATCTTGAGTCGTCACCGGGAGAGGGGCAGAAGGTGGGGGCATTTATGGTCCCCCTACCCCGGGACTCCGAGGCTATGTTATTTGATGCCATTTTTTCTAAAATTCTGAAAAGGAAGTGTGGTGTGTACTGTGCATGTAGTTTGATGTTGATAGTTAGAGAAACTTGTACCGGTATTGGAGAGCATGCTGGCCTACTCACTGTTACTGAGACACTGAAAAAGTTCAGCAAAGGGGGATGGTCGGGACCTAGTCCCGAGGGCTCATGAAACTCTCTCTGTCATCAGCTTTCCACCCACCTTGGGAGTACTGCCCTGCATGACTGGTGCTACAGTCTACTCCCTACTCCCTACTCTAAGTAGGGGGGTTCGCTGGTAACCTAAATTAGTGTGATTTTCTACTCAGATAGATCAGTTTGGAAATAAGGGAGCCAAATCTAGGCACAGCATATTGTGTGTTCTTACCTAATTGTATCTTTACGGGAATGAGTCAAGCTCATACTGTCCCGTGTCTTAAACCATATTTATCGTACATATCCTTAAATTTGTGAATTGTTTTGGCACACACTATTTCATTCGGTAGTGCATTCCATTGATCAATTGCTCTGTTTGGGAAACTGAATTTCCTTATGTCTTTATCACCTCTCTTCTTATGCAGTTTTTTGCAGTGTCCTCTTGCTGATGCTTCTCCATATGTTAAGTAATCATTTATGTCTATTTTCTCCTTTCCTGATATGCATTTATATAGCATTATCATGTCACCTCTTTTCCTTCTCTCCTGTAGTGTTGGTAGATTCAGTTTATTTAGTCTTTCTTCGTAGCTTAGGTCCCTTAAGCTTGGTATCCATCTTGTAGCGGCCCTTTGAACTTTTTCAATCTTGTCTATGTGCTTTTTGAGATGAGGACTCCAGACTACTGATGCATATTCCAGGGTTGGTCTAATGAATGATGTTATTATCCTTCTTAGCATGTCTTCATTAATGTATGTGAATGCTATTCTCATATTTGCAAGCAGTGTATACATGTTCCGTACCTTCTCGCTGATGTGGTCAGCCGGAGTTAGTCTGTTATTGATAATCACACCTAGGTCTTTCTCTCTTTCTGATGTGTATAGGGTTTTATTTCCTAACTTATAATCCCAATCAGGTCTTTTTCCACTTTTACCAAACTTGATTACATGACACTTGTCCACATTGAATTCCATTTGCCATGTACTACTCCATTCATGAAGTTTATTTAATTCTTCTTGTAGCTCTTTACAAGAGTCTGTGTTAGTAATTCTCCTTTGTATTTTTGCATCATCTGCAAACATATTAAGATAGCTCTCATTTCCAGTGTTACTGTTTATATCATTTATATACACTAAAAACATGATTGGTGCCAGCACTGAACCCTGTGGTACTCCACTAGTCACTTCTTTCCATGATGAGTAGTTTCCTCTTAGTACTGTCCTCATTTCTCTTTTTATGAGAAAGTCTTGCATCCAACAAAACAGTTTGCCTCGAATTCCTCCTTGATGGTACAGTTTCCATAAAAGTCTTTGGTGTGGTACTGTGTCAAAAGCTTTCTTGAAATCTAAATAGATACTGTCCACCCATCCTTCCCTTTCCTGTATTGTGTTTGTTACTCTGTCATAGTAGCTCAACAGATTAATAACACATGATTTTCCTTTTCTGAAACCAAACTGTCTTTCTGTTATCATACTGTGTTCTTCTAGATGATTTACCCAAGCTTTTCTTATAAGTTTTTCTAATACCTTGCTTACAACACTGGTCAGTGATACTGGTCGGTAGTTGAGTGGATTTTGTCTATTTCCTTTCTTGGATAAGGGGACAATATTTGCTTTTTTCCAAATATCAGGTAGTTTACCTTGACTCAAGGATTTCTTGAAAATTAAAAATAATGGTTTACATAACTCCTTTGCACATTCTCGTAATACCCAACATGAAATTTCATCAGGACCACTTGCTTTTCCTCTGTCTAATTTACTTAACTCCTCCTGTATTACTTTTTCTGCTATTTGTATATCTGGTAGTATGTGTGGACATGTGTGTTCCACATAGTCCCTCTCAAAATTTTTTTCTTCTGTAAAAACTAATTGGAAATTCTTATTTAGTGCTTCACAAATATCTTTCTCTTGTGTATAAGTGATTCCCTCGTCCGTAATGGATTGTATTATATCTTTTACTTTAGTTTTGCTTCTGATATAGCTGTAAAACAGCTTTGGTTGATCACTACTTTTATTTATTATATCCTCCTCAAACTGTTTTTGGGCTTCCCTCCTTATTCTTGTATAGTCGTTTCTTGCCTGTTTGTAATTATTATACGCCCTTTCACTATTGTGTCTTCTGTATCTATTCCACAACAAATCTCTTCTTTCTTTTGATTTTTTACATTCTGTATTGAACCATTTCTGTATTTTCTTATCTGCTTCTTTGTGCTGTGGGATGTACTTCTGGACTCCTATTTCATAAAATTCACAAAATTTTTTATATACAGCATTTAAATCTTGTCCTCTAAGCTCATTTTCCCAATCAACTTCTAAGAAATACTTCTTTAGGTCTTGATAATTTCCCTTTTTATAGTTTAGGCTCTTTTTGTAACTATCATTGCTGTTTACTATGTCATATGTTATCCTGAAGTTATAATTTAGTACTGCATGATCGCTTTTGCCGAGTGGAGGGTGATATATCAAACTGTCAATATCATTTTCTTGCCTTGTAAATATTAGATCTAGCACTGAAGGTACATCAAGTCCTCTTTTTCTGGTGGTTTCCCTCACATGTTGTGTTAAGAAAAACTCTTGTACGAGATCCAGGAGCTTTTGATCCCAACAGCTTTCTTGGCTATTTATATCTAGAGTATTCCAATTTATATTTGTACTGAAGTCCCCAGTTAGTATAATTCTTTCCGATTTCTCTTCCATTTTATGTAGCAATGATCTTACACTCTGAATTGTACTCTCTGCCAGGTCCTCATATTCATCTCTTTCCCATGTGTTTGATCTGGGTGGCATGTACAAATTGGCTACAATTACATGTACTTTACCTTCAGATGTGTCAATCTCTACTGCAATCAATTCTACTTGTGATGGTATATCTAGTTTTATTTCCTTGACTTTTAGATTTTTCTTAGTTAATATTATAATTCCTCCTCCTTTTTTTAAATATCTGTCTCTTCTCCATATATTGTATTCCTCTAAGTTAAGTATGTCATTTGATATCCTTGGTATTAATTTTGTTTCAGTTAGGCATATTATTTGTGGTTCATTTTCTCTGACATAATCATTCATCTCTAGTAATTTAGGTACCATTCCATCCACATTTGAGTACATCAACTTTATCATCTTGTTTATATACTTGTCATGACATGGTTCTACTACCTTCCTCCTTTTTCTTCCATCCTGTTTGTGTACCACTTTCGTACCTGCAATCCCATTACTTTGTAAAAAAATTTCTTCTTCTCCTCTTCTGATCTTCCCTCATTTTTTGTTTTTGCTTCCTCCCTTTTCTCTTTCAGTAATTCCAGTTCCTCTTGTGTTAGGCATCTTTTTATCCATACATTTTTGAACTCCTCTTTTTCCTTAAGATTCTTTGCATTTTTTAGTATCTCTTCCACAGTGTTTACACTCTGGAAAGTCACCTTTAGAGGTCTTGTCTTGCTTTTCTCGTATTTCCCTAACCCTTTGTGTTCCTCTGTCTTTACTACAGATTTCCTCTGATACTTCTTTCAGTAAGCTCATTACATTTGCCATCTCCTTTTTGTCTCTTGTGATCTTGTTTTTAACTTCATCCTCTTCTATACCAGTGATTACTATTGATTTGTTTATCTCTACTGAATCTCTGACTAACTTTGGATTGTTTTGGATTATTCTTTTCACCTCCATTTTAATGCTTTTTTCCTCCACCCTTGTTTCTAAGTCTTTCTTTACTTTCACCATTTCAGCATACGTGGTTTCTACATCATTTTTGTAGCTTTGCACAGCTTCATTTACTTGTGTTATCTTCTCCTCAATATCACTGCTTTGGTCAATAAGACTGCTAACTTGCCTAATTGTCTCTGTGTCATTTTTGAACTCTTCCATAACACTCTCGTGATTGACTACTGTACTTGCCATTTCACTCATTTTCTTCCTAAGTGTACTCAATTCCACAGTTAGTTCACTGATGGTTGTGTCTTTCTTATTGGCCTTCCTTCCTAGTTTTTCTATTTCTTCCTTTTGCAAGTGCATCTGCTTCTTTATTTCATCAATTTCATTTTTGAAAGCCATTTCTAGTTTGTTTACACGTTCAACCAGTCTATTGTGGATCTCTACTTCAACCAGTTCTTGGTAGAAATCATCATTTTGCTTTTTACCTTTATCCCTTTTCTTTTCCAAATTTGTTTTACTGAAGTATGTATCCATTTTGCAATACTTAAAGTGCAAAGCATATACTTACAATCTCCGTCTTGTTGTAGTCTAAACAAACCTCAGAGATGACTCAGCGTATTCTTTCGTCTTGGTTCTATTTCCTGTTTTTACAAGTCTTGTTGAAACTTATTATTTTTTTCCTTTTTATAATGAACAATCATTTAGTCTAACCTGGTACTGAGCTTGACTCATACAAAGATACTATTTAGGTAATGCCACTGGCCGTGATGATTTGGTACGGAGCGCCGGTGTCACACGTCCGCCTAGATTGAATCCCTGTGTGTGTGTGTGTGTGTGTGTGTGTGTGTGTGTGTGTGTGTGTGTGTGTGTGTGTGTGTGTGTGTCCTTACCTAATTCTATCTTTACAGGAATGTGTCAAGCTCATACTGTCCCATGTCTTAAACCATATTTATCGTACATATCCATAAATTTATGAATTGTTTGGCACACACTATTTCATTCAGTAGTGTATTCCACTGATCAATTGCCTTGTTGGGAAACTGAATTTCCTTACGTCTTTATCACCTCTCTTTTTATGCAGTTTTTTGCAGTGTCCTCTTGCTGATGCTTCCCCATAGGTTATATACTCATTTATGTCTTTTTTTCTACTTCCCTGAGATGCATTTATATTGCATAATCATGTCTCCTCTTTTCCTCCTCTCCTATAGTGTAGGCAGATTCAGTTTTTCTAGTCTTTCTTCGCAGTTTAGATCTCTTAAGCTTGGTACTCATCTTGTAGCAACCTTTTGAAGTTTTTCAGTCTTATCTATGTGTTTCTTGAGATGAGGATTCCAGACTACTGATGCATACTCAAGGGTTGGTCTGATGAATGATGTTATTATCTTTCTCAGCATGTCCTCATTTCTGTATGTGAATGCTATTCTCATACTTACAAACAGGGTATACACGTTCCGTACCTTCTCACTGATGTGGTCGGCCGGAGATAGTCTGTTATTGATAATCACACCAAGGTCCTTATCCCTTTTTGATATGTGTAGGGTTTTACTTCATAACTTATAATCCCAGTCTGGTCTTTGTCCACTTTTACCAAACATAATTACATGACACTTATCCACACTGAATTCCATTTGCCATTTATTACTCCATTCATGAAGCTTATTTATCTTGTAGCTCTGTACAAGAGTCTGCATTACTAATTCTCCTTTGTATTTTTTGCATCATCAGCAAACACATTTAGATAGCTTTCATTTCTAATGTTACTATCCATGTCATTTATATACACTAAAAACATAATTGGTGCCAGCACTGAGCCCTGTGGAACTCTGTTACACACTTCCCTCCATGATGAGTAATTCCTGTACAGAGTCCATAAAAGTCTTTGGTGCTGTACTCTGTCAAATGCTTCCTTGAAATCTAGACAGATACTGTCCACCCAGCCTTCTCTTTTCTGTAATGTTTCTGCAACTCTGTCATAGTAGCTTAGTAGATATGTAACACATAATTTTCCCTTTCTGAAACCAAACTGCCTTTCTGTTATCATATTGTGTTCTTCTAGATGGTTTACCCAAACTCTTCTTATCAGCTTTTCCAGTATCTTATAACACTGGTTATTGATACTGGTTGGTAGTTGAGTGGATTTAGTCTATTCTCTTTCTTGAATGGGGGAACAATGTTTGCTTGTGACCCAAGAATTCCTTGCATATTAAAGATATTGGCCTACTTAACTCCTCTGCACAATCATGTAGCACCCAACATTAAATTTTGTCAGGACCATTTGCTTTTCCTTTGTCTAATTTACTTAACTCTTCCTGTATTTCTTTTTTCTGATATCTGTATATCTGGTAATATGTGTGGGCATGCATGTTCCATATCATCTCTCTCAAAATTATTTACTTCTGTAAAAACTTACTGGAAATTTTTATTTAGTGGTTCTCAGATACCTTGTGCATAGATGATCCTCTTCTACATAATGGATTGTATTTTATCTTTTCTTTGGTTTTGCTTCGGATGTAGTTGTAAAATAGCTTCGGTTGATCACTACTTTTATTTATAATGTCTTCCTCACACTGTCTTTGGTCTTTTCTCCTTATTGTTGTACAATTGTTTCTTGAATGATTAAATTTATTACCAGTATTTGCCCTCTCACTGTTGTGTCTTCTGTATCTGTTCCACAAGTCTCTTTTTTCTTTTTCTTTTCTATATTCTATATTAAACCATTTCTTTATTTTTTTTACTCCTATTTCATGAAGTTCAGAGAATTTTCTACATACAGTGCTCGTCAAAATTATCGAGCGCCTACTGCCGGGCAGCAACACTTATGGCCAAAAAAAGACACCCATTTTTGGTAGTAAAAATTGAGCCACAAGTTTGCGGCGCTAGCATGACGTCATGGTAGCCTGAGGCCTTCCGATGCGCTAGTTGGTTCCCGACTCAGTTGCCCACAGGCTGCCTGAGAGAGAGGAACTCCGCCGCGTCTCCCTCTCTTTTTGCGCCCTTTTTTACTGAGTGTCCTGCAGTGTTTTGGCTTTCGCCACTTTGTTATGGCACCTACCCATGAACTATCGAGTAATATCATATCCCAGATCATTGCTGTAAAGGAGGTAGGCCACCAGACAAAGGAAATTAGTGAATTGGTTGGTGTGGCTCGATCGACAGTGCGTAGGTGGTGTGCGCGGTTTCGAGTGGAAAACAGTGGTGAGGTTCCCACAAAGAAACCTCGGTCTGGTAGGCCTAGGAAAACTTCCCCAAGGTCTGTTAATGTTTTAAAACGTGCAGTGGAGTTTAATCCTTGTGTGAGTACAAGGAAAATAAAGGAGAGCAACCCAGAAGTGTTTGGTGAGGTGTCTGTGAGAACAGTGTCTCATAAGGTCCATGAACGTGGTTACACAAGTCACAGGCCTGTGAAAAAGGCTCTTCTCTCTAGCAGCCAGTGACTTTGTAGGCTTGCCTTGCTAACAAATACCTTAATTGGAGTGAGGAGCAATGGTTGTCAGTGTTGTGGTCTGGTGAGGCAACGTTTAGTGTCACCTGTAACAGAGGAGCATGTGTGTACCGGCGCAAAGGTAGTGACCCACAGTATGTTGAAAGCACAGTTAAACATCCTGATTCACTCATGGTATGGGGTTGTTTCTCTGTTCAAGGTTTGGGGAAGCTTGTTGTGCTTCCCAAGAACATTAGAGTGAATCAGGATGTTTACCTGGAGCTTCTGTGTGATCATTTACCAGACTCCTTCGAGCTCACAGGTGCACAAGTGTTTCAGCAAGACGGTGCACCTGCTCACAAGGCCAAATCGGTCACCAATTGGCTTCGTGACTGCAAGGTATCATTCATGAAAGACTGGCCAGGAAATAGCCCAGACCTCAACCCAATTGAAAACCTCTGGTACCTCGTAAAGAAGAATCTCCAAGGGAAGGACGTGAGCTCTCTGCCTAAGCTGGAAGCTGCCATTCGTGACTCCTGGGACAAAATACCCCTCCAGCACCTGAGGAACCTCGCCCTTTCACTTCCAAGACGTCTCAGGTCCGTGAAGAAGCGTAAAGGATACCCTACGAAGCACTATAGGTAAATAAAATGCATTATTTTTATGTTTTTTCAATGTTGAAAGGTTTGTTTCGTAGGAGGGACGCAGGGCGCTTGATACTTCTGACGAGCACTGTATAACATTTAAATCTTGTCCTCCAAGCTTTTTTCCCAATCTTTTTTCTAAGAAGTCCTTCTTTAGGTCATGGTAGTTGCATTTTTTGTAGTTTAGGCTCTTTTTGTAACTCATTAATGTCAACTATGTCATATGCAATCCTGAAGTTGCAATTTAATACTGCATAGTCGCTTTTGCCAAATGGAGGGTGATACATTATATTGTCAGTTGCATTTTCTTGTCTAGTGAATATAAGATCTAGTACTGGTGGTACATCGTCTTCTTTTTCTCGTATTTTCCTTTACATGTTGTGTTAGGAAAAACTCCTGCACAAGCTCCAAAAGCTTTTGGTGCCAACAACTTTCCTGGCTTTTTATATGCAGAGTATTCCAATTTATGTTGGTATTGAAATTCCAGTTAATTTAATTCTTTCAGATTTCTCCTCTGTTATATGTAGTAATGCTCTTAAACTCTGAAATGTACTCTCTGCCAGGTGTTCATATTCACCTCATTCCCAAGTGTTTGATCTGGGTGACAGTTGTCTAGGAGTGGAAAAGTTCAGTATGATTATGAAACACAGGAAAGTTTTTACAACTGACAGTTTGTATACTACTGTATGTGAATTTGTGCTCATACAGAGTACCATCAGAATTAGTACAGAACACTGGGAATGCAAGAAAGATTAGTTTTGCTATAATAAGTACTTACTGTGACCCCTCCATGACCGAGTATCCATAAATTGTCAGGACCCACTGGCCGACCCTGGGGCCGATTTTTGAAGTTTCGGAAAAAAAAAAAAAAAAAAAAAAAAATCTTCTTTTTTGCCAAACTGAAGAGGAACATTAGACACACCTTGCTGTGCAATTTTGAGTTTCTTAGACCCATCCTGAGCCAAGTAACTGAACATGGAAGTTGCGCAAATTTAGGCAGCTGATACCAGTTGCACGTACAGTGCTCGTCAGAAGTATGGGGCGCCCTGCGTCCCTCCTGAGAAACAAACCTTTCAACATTGAAAAAACATATAAATAATGCATTTTATTTACCTTTAGTGCTTCGTAGGGTAGCCTTTACGTTTCTTCACGGACCTGAGACGTCTTGGAAGTGAAAGGGCGAGGCTCCTGAGGTGCTGGAGGGGTATTTTGTCCCAGGAGTCACGAATGGCGGCTTCCAGCTTAGGCAGAGAGCTCACGTCCTTCCCTTGGAGACTCTTCTTTACGAGGTACCAGAGGTTTTCAATCGGGTTGAGGTCTGGGCTATTTCCTGGCCAGTCTGTCATGAATGATACCTCGCAGTCACGAAGCCAATTGGTGACCGATTTGGCCTTGTGAGCAGGTGCACCGTCCTGCTGAAACACTCGTGCACCTGTTAGCTCGAAGGAGTCTGGTAAATGATCACACAGAAGCTCCAGGTAAACATCCTGATTCGCTCTGAGGTTCTTGGGAAGTACAACAAGCTTCCCCAAACCCTTCCCTGAAAAACAACCCCATACCATGAGTGAATCAGGATGTTTAACTGTGCTTTCTACATACCGTGGGTCAAGTGGGTCACTACCTTTGCATGCTCCTCTGTTACAGGTAACACTAAACGTTGCCTCATCAGACCACAACACTGACAACCATTGCTCCTCACCCCAATTTAGATATTTATTAGCAAAGGCAAGCCTACGAATTCTCTGGCTGCTAGAGAGAAGAGGCTTTTTCACAGGCCTGTGACTTGTGTAACCAAGCTCATGCACCCTACGAGACACTGTTCTCACTGACACCTCACCAAACACTTCCGGGTTGCTCTCCTTAATTTTCCTTGCACTCACACAAGGATTAAACTCCACTGCACGTTTTAAAACATTAACAGACCTTGGGGAAGTTTTCCTAGGCCTACCAGACCTCGGTTTCTTTGTGGGAACTTCACCACTGTTTTCCTCCCGAAACCGCGCACACCAACGACGCACTGTCGATCGTGCCACACCAACCAATTCACTAATTTCCTTTGTCTGGTGGCCTGCCCCCTTTAGAGCAATGATCTGGGATATGATTTCACTCGATAGTTCACGGGTAGGTGCCATAACAAAGTTTTGAAGGCCAAAATACTGCGGGACACTCGGTAAAAAATGGCGCAATTTGAGAGGGACACTCGGCGGAGTTCCTCTCTCTCAGGCAGCCCGTGGGCGACTGAGGCGGGAACCAACCAGCGCGTCAGAAGGCCTCAGGCTACCATGACGTCATACTCGGAGCTCAAACTTGTGGCTCAATTCTTACCCCCAAAAATGGGGTGATTCTTTTTGGGCCATAAGTATTGCGCGCCCGGCGGACAACGCTGAATACTTCTGACGAGCACTGTAGGTATTGTCGTGATACATCGCACTTCTTTTTTTTTTAACCAAAAAACATTGTCAGTGGTGCTGAAATGGTGTGAAATGACTAGATATGTGTATTTTGAAGTTTTTCTATACTGAATATGCAAGGTTTGAATTAAAAAAAAAAAAAAGTATGAATTTATTTTGCATTTTTCGGTGTCTTGTGTTTATGGTAGTATTGGCTTATTTTTGCAGTCTGGGTGGTGGGGTTTGTTGGAAAAGGAAGGTGAGTTTTTATTTTCAGACCTAAACGAGATAAACGTCATCCCTTGAGTGTACAGGCTGGAGAGTGAGGGTTGAAATATGAGACTGCCTGCGATTTGCACCTCACGAGCTGATTAGCGTGAAGGGAAAGGAGGCCTTTCCACCCGTGAAAACATCACGTGAGCACGGGAAACTTTCCTGTTATGCTTGTGCAATACAGAGAATATATATATATATATAAAAACAGCGAATAGGTGAAGATGCCAAACAAAAATGTATTTTTCTCTTATTTTCATGTCCTTTATTGTTTATATCTGTACTTATAATCATAAACAGGGTGGTTGTGTGTGTGTCACAAGGGAGGACAAAGATGATATTCTCTGTCTGGGTCAAGATAATGCGAGCAGCTGTGCGTGTTTAGGCATGGCCACGAGCGAAAATCGGACGTCCAGTGTTTGGGAATGGCCACGAGCGAAAATCGGACGTCCAGTGTTTGGGCATGGCCGCTAGTGAAAATCGGACGTCCAGTGTTTGGGCATGGCCGCTAGTGAAAATCGGACGTCCAGTGTTTGGGCATGGCCGCTAGTGAAAATCGGACGTCCAGTGTTTGGGCATGGCCGCTAGTGAAAATCGGACGTCCAGTGTTTGGGCATGGCCACCAGCGAAAATCGGACATCCACTCATCACAGCTGCAGGCGCTGAACTGACAGATGAGGTTTGTGGGAGTGTAGTATAGGTCAGTCTCAAGACGTCCGTACACTTCCCAAAAATGTTCGCAGTTTTCTACAAGTCGTGCTGCATTGACGCCGTCAGCCACGCAACAGTAAAATGTCATTCAACGCCTGCAGTTATGGAGGGGCTAATGTAAGGCACCAGTAATTCCCACCGTCACTAACTCAAGAGTTGCCACTGATCGCCAGCTAGTTCAATGTGGAAGTCGGGCTACTCATGCAGAGACCACAAAAGTCGCATATCTTTAAAAATCTCCCCCATGATAGTTATTGATATGCCGTACATAAGTTCTTCATAATATTATTCTTTAGTAGTTATACTAATTTCCTAGATATGCTTTAATGCGATAAATGCAGGAAAACGTTACTATAGAAGCCGTGAAAGCACACCGGGTGTGACAGCATTCATCACATATTTACAAGTCTTTAGCTGCACCTTTTGTTTGTAACCAATATAATTTAGTTTTCTAAAAGAACAATGCTTCATCTCCAAAATGCTGAAGAAAATCTGCACAGTTTTTCACATGGAAATCGTACAATGCTTAAAGCCGAAAACGTGCAGAGACGAGACTGCCGGCCGAAATCCGACAATGCCGAGGGCTCCAAAATACCGCACAAAAAGTCAACACAACATGCCAATGTTGTACCCTGAACAGGGTATGCCTCTAGACTTCAGGAAAATCTTCATTCTTGGCACTGTCCATTTTTCTATGCCACGGTTTTCCATGATCTTTGTACAGCAGGTCCATCGGGGCAGCAGACACAAGTGAGTTAGTTATTGTTTGTGATCGTAACGTACGATCTTCAACCATGTCGAGCTATTAACTCTTAACGAAGAATCGTTACATGTTTCTCAGAACACTGTTTATTTTTGTTTAGATGGACAGATACATGAAATGGACGTAAAGTAAAGCTCGTCGATATTTAAGAAAGGAAAGAATAGTAACTGTCCCAAATCCGAGACAGTAGACTCAGCCCACCAATTTTTGATTCTATTTGACTATATTACAGCCTCTCTTCCCTGTAGCAGCGAGTAAAATAATGTTGTTATAATTTCTGTGCTGGTAAGGGGTTGGCAATAGCCAACACCTACTTTCGTCATAAGATGATCCACCGGTATACATGGAGAGTAATGAGGAGGATGGATGGTGTACTTGTTGAACGAAAGGCAATGATAGACTACGTGTGTGTGGATGAGCAAATGAGAAGACAAGTGTTGGATGCAAGGGTGTGGAGAGGGTGGGGGAATGGAGTCTCGGACCATCACTTAGTGATGGCCAAGGTAGAGCTGCAAAGAAAGTGGTTGAGGAGGCGAAGGGGAAGACAGGAGGAAGCAGCTCCTGTGAGAAGGGTGGAGAAATTGCAAGATAGTGAGAAGAGGACAGAGTATAAGAGCATAGTGGAAGAAAGATTGGGAAGGTATGAGCTAGAGCAGATGGAAGGGGTGGAAGACGTATGTAAGATATTCACGGAAGAGATAGGCGCAGCGTGTGAGGCGGTTTGTGGAGTGAGGAGGAGATGCAAGGGTGTGCAAGGGACAGCATGGTGGAATGATGAGGTGAAACGAGCTGTGGAACAAAAGAAGAAGGCATATGGTGAATGGTTGGCGAGTAGAGGTAGGGGAGAAGATGAGAGAGAGAAGAGAGAGGTATATGTGAGCAGGAGAAGGGAGGTTAAGAGACTGGTGAAGGAGAGTAAGAAGAAAGTGGATGAAGAGTTTGGGAGGAATCTGAGTGTGAAATGGAGGGAGAGTAAGAAATTGTTTTGGAAGGAGGTAAAGAAAGGAAGGCAGTGTGAAAGGGGAAATAGTAGGGAAGTGAAAGATAGGAATAATAGATTGTTGGTGGAGAAGAGAGAGAAATTGAGGAGATGGAAGGAGCACTTTGAGGATTTGTTGAATGTAGAGAGTGAGAGCAGTGTGAGTATAAGTGGTTGGGGAATGGCTGGGAGAAGAAGAGATGAGAGGAGGGAGGAAGAGATCAGTAGGTCGGAAGTAGTGGAAGCGATGAAGAAGATTAAGCTGGGAAAGGCCCCAGGAATTGATGGAGTGTGTGGTGAAATGCTTAGGTATGGGGGTGAGATTGTTGTGGAGTGGATATGGAAGTTGTGTAGATTGGCTTGGGAAGAGGGAAGGGTTCCAGAGGACTGGAAATCAGGTATAATTGTTCCTCTGTACAAAGGAAAAGGGGAGAGAGAAGTATGTGGTAACCATAGGGGTATTTGCCTTCTTAGTGTGACTGGTAAAATATATGGTAGAATACTCATTGATAGGGTTAGGCATATGACAGAGGAGCTAGTTGGAGAAGAACAAGGGGGATTTAGGAAGGGAAAAGGGTGTGTAGATCAGATATTTGTTCTAAGATGTTTAGTGGAGAAGTATCTAGAGAAGGGAAGGAAAGTGTACGCTGCCTTCATGGACTTGGAGAAAGCTTATGACAGAATAGATAGGAAAGGTATGTGGAAGGTATTAAGAATATATGGAGTGGAGGGGAAATTGTTGAGTGCTGTGAAGAGTATGTACGAGGGAGCTAGGGCTACGGTGCGAGTGGATGGTGAGCTGAGTGAGTTCTTTGATCTCAATGTGGGACTGAAACAGGGGTGTGTAATGTCTCCATGGCTGTTTAATATATATATGGATGGGGTCGTAAAGGAGGTACAAGGTAGGGCAGTGGATGTGGGGTTGGCCCTAATGAATGAGGGTGAGATTTGGAAGCTTCCGGTGTTGCTGTTTGCTGATGATACAGTATTGTTGAGTGAAGATGAATGGGAGTTGCAAGGTTTGGTGAATGAATTTGGGACAGTGTGTAGGAGGAGGAAGCTGAAAGTTAATGTAAACAAAAGTAAAGTTATGGTGTTTGAGAGGAATGAAGTCACAGAGTGTGCAGTGAGGTTGGATGGTGAGGATATGGAGAATGTGAGTGCATTCAAGTACTTGGGTAGTGTGATGAGTAAGGATGGAACTTTGGGGGATGAAGTACGTGAAAGGGTACAGCAGGGAAGGAAGGTTGTTGGCACACTGAAAACAGTGATGAGAAATAGGGAGGTGAGTATGGAAGTTAAGAAGTCACTGCATGATGGTATTGTGATCCCTACCCTGACATATGGAAGCGAGGCATGGACCTTGCAAGAGGGGAACAAGTCAAGAGTGAGAGCAGTGGAAATGAGTTACTTGAGAGGAGCATGTGGAGTGACATGGAGGGACAGGTTGACGAATGAAGAAGTGAAGGAACGTTGTGGGGTAGATGTGGATGTGGTTGAAAAGATTAGGAGAAATACACTGAGGTGGTTTGGACATGTGGAGAGGATGGAGAATGAAAGACTGACTAAGAGGGTGTATGTAGGTGAGGTGGAGGGAGGGAGAGGGAGGGGTAGACTGAGGATGAGGTGGAGGGATGGAGTTGAGAGGTATATGAGGGAGGGGGGGGTGAGTTGGGGGGAGGGGAGTCAAATGGTGGGTGACAGAGTGACTTGGAGGCGTTTTGTCTGTGGCCACCCTTTGCGGGATTAGGGCGTCGGGCTATAGATAGATAGATAGATAGATAGATAATTTCTCCCTTCCTTTTAGTGACACAGAGGGCACACAAACTGAACGGGGTTTAGTTGACCGACTTTGATGTCGAAAATTAAATAATCTGGTGAAGAGTGGCAGTTTTTCCTCGGTGAGTGACATCGGGAATTGACAGTGATGCTGGTACCATTGAACTAACTGCTGACAACATTGTACTCCATTTAATACAAATTTGTGTAATACCCAAACATGAGCAAGTTGCAATGTACATAATGTCTTTCATCCTTCTAATATGTTACCTGTAACATGTTTCCCATGTTATCAGTCATTTTAGGTAATTTCTGTCATACTGACAAGCGTTTAATATGTATTCCCATAAATTTATAAATTTCACAGCATATACCTACCCCGCATATCATATGGTGACTGAGAGGGGATGACTACAGCTAAGTTGGTTGTCGTGGAATATAAAAAATAACCTGAGGGAATTTCACTCAGACAAGGTATGTAGAGTTGTGCAGGAAGCAAAGCACATTTTGCAAGCTGCTTCAAACACTGTAGTGTCAAGACACTCATAATGACTTCAAAGATATAGCTACAGATTGCAATGTACTGTATTTAGTGTATCTAAGATGCACTTTTTTGCCTAATAAATACATTGAAATATCCCAGTGTGTCCTTGGGGGCAGAGGTGATTAACTGAGGTAGTTACCTTGGCTGTATTCCAGTCAGATATTTGTATGGATACTTACCTCTTCATTTGGCAATCACAGGCTCCCCCCCCCCCACACACACACATACACACACACTCACACTTAGATTTAGACACCATTTGATACTGAACCTTGACAAATTTAAATATTGTACTTCATATTTAAAATGAACTTCTTATGAGAAAAATATATTGATGCCAAGGGTGATCAGTGATGACATAAACAAATGAGGTAAAGGCTTTTTTCTGCTTAAATTTCTCTTCTTACTCCTTACTGTGAACATGAAAACAAGCCAAACAAAATATAGCATACCATTTCCACTGCCTCCCTTTCAATAATGTACACACAGCAAAAAAACTACCGTTACAGGGGGGTCCGATGTGTTTCATAGTGAACAACCTGGCTGTCTCGCTAGGGTTGGTAAGCCTGACAGTGGGTGAGTTGCCAAATAGGATGAGGTAGAAATATGCATGGGAGAAGCAATGGATATAGCTTATAATAAATATGCAACAAACACACGCAGGGATACCAATGGAGGAGGCTGTTATCAAAAACCTTCATTCATAGTGTCATTTTATATCGCGCAGAAGGTGTAACGATAATTTTTTTGTTGTGTGTACACCCACATTACATTCATCATCATCCAGACCTTTCCCACCCTAAAGCAGGGTGAGGAGTAGCAATGTCCAGACAGCCCAAGTCTGTCCAGTCCATTGGTCCATGCTTCCATTCACTCATCATTCAAGCCTTTGGAATCTTAGCTCTATCGGATACGCCAAAAACATTCACCACATTCTGTAGCTTCACATAAACGTATCCGGTAGAGTCAATCCAGACGTTGCCACGTTAAAAAGGGGTGCCAACTCCCTGATCATGCACTTCTCAACATTCGTCCAGCCAGCTCGATCTCTTGTCAGTTCCCTAGCCTCACCGACTTCCAAACCTCTCTTCCTCACACACTCATTCACCATATCCCTCCACCTTCTTCTTCACCTACCTCGCCTCCTCCCTCCTTCAAATTCACTCACATATACCTTTTTCACCACTATTGTTATCCAGTCTCTCCACATGACCATAATCAGTACACTCTTCGATTCTGGTGTCCACCGACTTCCTCACTCCACATCTTTCACGAATCACATTACAGTACAACCTTAATTATCCAGAAGCCATGGGGAATTCAAAATGCCAGAAAAAAGATTTTTCCAGATTATTGATTAACACCCACTTCCTGTTGTCTTACACTGTACACTACAGAAGTAGCGTAACTTGCATATACAGTAATAATACCACATACATAATAAGTAATGTAATAATAGATAAAATTTATGTGACGTGTATATGTATAGCATACAATGTACAATAATCCAGTAATGTGTAGTGTGTACTCACCCATGACTCATCGATGCTCCAGTAGGCTGCCGTAATCCACCTCCCAACCCACCCAAAAGCCACTCAACCCCTTTTTTTTTTTACTAAATGTCAAATACAACTGTACAGTGTATAATAAACTTTTGTTTACTGAACGAGTACTGTAAAAATTAAATGTTACCCACTGCAAAAATTATTGTATCCTTCAACTATGGTACGTACATTTTTTTTGTCTTTAAAATTTTTTTTTTTTTTCTTTTTTACTGTATTTACTGTACATGATCACTCACCATCATTTTTTATCATTATCACATCATCCACATCAGATTCAGATGGAGAGCTGGGTGGGGGAGGCAGAGTTGTGGGTGATGCAGGCTTATCGACGCGAGTGGATAGGCTGGCTGGGGGTTGAACAGGCCTGATGGGGGAGACTGGTGGGGCAGCCGTTTTTGCAGGAGTACTTGGTGGTGTGGATGTTGATGCATCACTATCTGGGAACCCCACAAATGAACAGGAGGATACGAGTGAAATGTTTGCTGTTTATGCATGTTTACCCCTTGTGAAAAAGTCCTTGATGTCTGACTGTTTGATTGCTACATGACGGCGATTTTAGAAGTCATCATAATGGCTACAAAAATGAAGCAGTTCATTAGCTGTGTAGGCTGGATTTCTCTCCATGAATCAGATGATCTTTTGAAATGATTCATCAGCATCTTTCCATGAACATACTCCTTCCTTCTCTTCCTCATCGTTTGACTCCACCTCTTCCACATCTTTGTTTTCAGGCAAAAGAACATGTCGATGATCTCCTGGTCAGACAGAACTTTTTCTGTTGGGGTTTCCTTGTCAGCATCTAGCCTTTATTGTAGTTCAGCAGATTCAAGTTGGCAGAATGGATGGCATCTAGAAGCTTTGGCAATAATACCCTCGATTGTCTGATGCTCAGGCTCTTCCTCCCTCTCATCAGGTTGGAAGGCTATGGCTTCAGTATCTGGTCACACTTCCCCCCATGCCTTAACTAGAGTTATCTTGGCAATTTTCTTCCAAGAATCAACCAGGGCAAAAATACACTCCTTCAGCATACCATCAGTGAAGTTCACACATTTACGGGTATAGATTTTTCTGTAGTTGGATTTTACTGCCTGGATTATGGCCTGGTCCTGTGGCTGAATAAATGAAGTGATGTTAGGGGGTAGATACGTAGCCATAATGTTCCCGATAACCAGCTCCTTTGCCTCAGGATGAGCCCGACAATTATCAAGGAACAGAATGACCTTTGAATCTTCAGGAAGTCCTCTTTCCCTCAGGTGCTGTTTGACTTTTGGCATGAAATAATGGTGGAACCAATTAGTGAATATGTACCTTGTAATCCCAGCACTCATTTGGGACTCATAATCAAGAGGGAGATGGACTAGTCCCTTAAAAGCTCAGGGCGACTTATACTTCCCAATCACTAGAGGCCTAAGTTTATGCATGCATGCAGCATTAGAACACAGTAAGAAAAGTCACTCTCTCTTTATTTTTCTTAAATTCAGAGGCTACTTTTTCTGATGGCCCTGCCAACGTATTCTCAGGCATCATGTGGGGGAAAAAAAAAGGGAAGTCTCGTCGGCATTGTAACAAAGTTCAGGGTCAAAGTTGTGCTCCACTAGCAATTCACAAAATTTTTCTTTGAAATTCTCGGCTGCACTCTTATCAGCCGGCCTTTTCTCACCACAAATCTCGAGCTTCCTAATGCCATGGCGTTTCTTAAAACGATGTAGCCAACGTAGGGTGAAAGCACACAGCTCATTTATCCCCATTTGTTCATAAAAATCACGTGCCTTTTACATGAGGAAAGGTCCAGTGATGGCACAACCCTCCGCTCTTTTCCCCCCAAACCACTCGTATAGCACAGTATCCAACTCTTCAAACTTCGCTGTCTTAAGTGTATGTCTGTTTTCTTTAATTTGAGTGACATCAGACTGTGTAACATATTTCAAAAGCTTGTCTTTTTGCTTATGTATGTCATAAATAGTACTGGACCTGATGCTGTGCTTCCGTGTCAAATCACTCGTGCGGGCACCTTTCTCCAGTCTCTTACAGATGTCTATTTTTTGTTTCAGCATCAGTACCACTCCCTTACGCTTGGGTGTACTCTTATAGGTAGGTGTACCTGGAGCCATGGCTGATTTTCCACCAAATATTACAGAAAATTGTGAGTAAACAGTGGTGTGTTGCAGTGTTTACACTGCTAACCCTCAAAACAATGGCAGGGACTGCGGTGATGCACTCTGGCAGCAAAAGAATGAAAACATTCGGGCAGGATGGTTGCGCGGTGAATTTGAGATGCCGGTTAGGTCCTGGGATTTTTCCCCAGCTGATCAATTTTGGAATTTTCTTTAAACTGTCCAGTTTAGCGCCAATTCCAGTTTATTGGCTCGCGGATAATTGTTCTACTGTATTTTGCACCTCATCCACCCTCTGTACTCCACTTACATTCCTCAGCAGTCCCATCTCCAGTGCTCCTACTCATAACTTTTCATTTTCATGCCACACCATAGTCTCACATCCATATGTTAAAGTTGGCACTAACACTCCTTCATGTAAGCCTCATGCAACTGCAACACTCAAGCCTCTGTTTCTTATCATGGCCTTCATTGCACCAGCTACTTTTCTTCCTTGTGTCACTCTACTTTCCACTTCTTTTCCACATTTTCCTCTCTTTTCTATCACTGTACCCAGGTATTTGAACTCTCTCACCACTCCAGTCTTTCTCCATTCACTGTAACATCGCACTGGGAGTCACCTTCTCTCAGTAACCATTACTTTAGTCTTTTCTCCATTTACTCTCAAGGCACGACGCTCACAGATATCAGCAAAACTCTGCACTAGCCTACCAAGCTCTTGTCTGGTATTTGCAAGTAGTACTGCATCATCAGCATACAACAAATTTGAGATATTTATTCCATCACCATTCATTACCAATGCCATCCCCTTCTCCATTAATCGTGTCTTTACTACTTTCATCACTCCATCCATATATATATATTGAACAACCATGAGGACATCACAGAACCTTGTCGCACAGCCACACTGATCATGAACCATTCACTTAGATACCCATTAACCCTCACACATGCTTCACTACCATCATAAAAACTCTTGACGGCACCTACCAGCTTACCATCTGCACCATATATGCGCAAAACTTTCTACAGTCCTTCTCTGTCCACTTTGCTGTATGCTTTTTCCATATCCATGAATCCCATAAACACCTTATAATCCTTCTCACATGCCTTCTTTGCTATCTATCTCACAGTAAAATATTTGATCTACACATCCTTTGCCACTCCTAAAGCCACCCTGTTCATCACTCACTAGGACTTCTGATATCTCTCTTACTTTCTCTTTAATAATTTTTCCATATACCTTCCCTACCACACTCAATAAACTTATGCCACAATAATTCCTGCACTCACTTCGCTTACCTGTATTTTTGTATAGGGGTACAATTACAGCCCTTTTCCACTCTACTGGCAGAGTTTCACTCATCCATGCCTTCTTACATATCTCCAACAAGCACTTCATTCCACTCTTTCCACTACACTTAATCATCACTGCATACACCTTATGAACTCCTGCTGCTTTCCCTTTTTTCAGCCACATCACTGTGTCCTTCACCTGTGTGAGTGTCATGTCTTCTGGCACTGCATTCCTTCTTTGCACACCCCCAAAACCAATCACGTTTACAGCCGCTCTGCTCTCTCTATTCCCATTCATCAGGCTTTCAAAATATTCTCCCCATCTGGTCCTTACTTCATCCCCATGGGTTAATAATCTACCAGCTACATCCTTCACACCATCATATTTCTTTCCGCTTTCACTTCTACATTTCCACACCTCTTCCCAGAATAACTTCCTACTTTCAGAGCAGTTTCAATTTCACATTACCAAATGAGTAATTACTTGCCACTGAATTCTTAATAACAACATATCAAGAAGTCATGTTGTATACTCAGCTGGAGTATACAGGAACCTCCAAGCTGCTGCTTTCATAAATGTCTGATCACTGATTAACGTGGTCGTATCTCTGCCTCTTGTACTTTTAGTTATCATGCATTATCTTCTTATATTTTGCCTCTTGTGAGAGAGGACAGTGTTTGGAAACTCCCTGTACTGTTGTTTGCAGATGATACTGTGTTGTTCAGTGAAGACGAAGGGGAGCTGCAGGGCTTGGTGGATGAGTTTGAGAGAGTGTGTAAGAAACGGAATCTATAGGTGAATGTAGGGAAGAGTAAAGTGATGGTCTTTGAGAGAGGTGAAGTTAGTGAATGTACAGCGAGGCTGGATGGTGAGGAATTGGAAAATGTGAGTACGTTTAAGTACCTGGGTAGTGTGATGAGTAAGGATGGAGGTTTGGAGGGTGAAGTGCTTGAAAGGGTGCAGCAGGGAAGAAAGGCTGCTGGTTCTTTGAAAGCAGTGATAAGAAACAGGGAAGTGAGCATGGAAGTGAAAAAGTTACTACATGACAGTATTGTGATACCAACTCTAACATATGGAAGTGAAGCTTGGACATTGTTGGAAGGACACAAGCCAAGAGTGAGAGCAGTGGAGATGAGTAATTTAAGAGGAGCCTGTGGAGTCACGTGGAGAGACAGGCTGACGAATGAGGATATAAAGGAGCGTTGTGGTGTGGATGTGGATGTGATAGGAAGCGTTATGAGGAACACACTGAGGTGGTTTGGCCATGTGGAGAGGATGGAGGGTGAAAGACTGACGAAGAGAGTGTATGTGAGTGAGGTGGAGGGGGGAAGAGGGAGGGGGAGGCCGAGGATGAGATGGAGGGATGGGGTGGAGAGGTATATGAGAGAGGGGAGTGTGAGTTGGGAGCAGGGCAGTGAAATGGCGGGGGACAGGGCGACTTGGAGGCGATTTGTTTGTGGCCACCCCAAACGGGATTGAGGCGTCTGGCAATAGATAGATAGTCACCAAGCATAGTTTTTTCAAATGAAACATGGGCTAGCCAATTCAATTAATTTTTTTTTTTATTCATGCCCTCTTGAAAGCAGTCATTATCCAGGTTAGAGAAACTCTCAGCAGCATACCCAGCAAAATGAGCAAGACATCTTTCACATCTCTTGAATCTTGGCTTTAAGATTCCAGCAGCGTGAATTATGTGATGAAAACAAGTAACTAAACTTACAAAATACGTATATTTTTCTCTTATCATTAATTTTTTACTACAATCTGTTCTACATGGTTTGTACTTTGTGATAAATGAAACTTAAGCATAACATAAGATAGTTACCCTTTCAACTGCTGACAGTCTGGCATTTATGCATGAATATCATCCAATTTTCACTATGACAATTCAATTTTATCTTAGAAGTTAGATATAAAACTCGTGAACATTTTCCATAAAAGAGGTACAGTAAGACCTCATTATAACGGACTAATTGGAGCTCAAGCCACTACAAAAAATGCGAAATTCCAATAAAGGCGACATCCGGACTTCCCCCTGCTAATCCAGACTCTTTCCGATATATCAGACATTAGTCCGGATAGCATGAATGGTTTTTAAACTGTTTTGACTATCACTGCGGTACTGTACTGTGTTATAACTTCACTACATTAATCAGACAGTATAATATATATAATAATACTGTACTGTACACTGACAAACATGTCTTTTATTTGCCTTATTGTGGTGAACATAGCTGAAGTGGTCATGCAGTCCGGATTGCTTCTGGCTTTATCAGACTTTTTCTGATTTTGGGGAATTTAGTCCGGTAGCTCCTCAATTCCGATAAAAGAGAATTCCGGTCTACTGAAGTCCGTTATATCGAGATTTTACTGTATTTCTAATGTTTAATAAAATCAACTGGATACAGCAAAAGTACAATAAAACATACCTGGGTTGATGGAGGAGAGGGGAATGAAAACAACAAAAACACCATAATTCAATGTACTCACAATCCATGGATATCAGAGTCCAGGTGATGGATGGACAGCACCATGGTGGTTACATATACCGTACTTCCCACCATGTAATGTGCACCAGCATATAATGTGCAACCTTGATTTGGCAAGGGAAATTGGAGGGGAGGGGGAGTACTCAATTTAATTTACTAAACATTCATATTCAATGTCCACCAATTTGTGGTGAAAAATAATTTTGCACTAATTTATGCTAACTTATTTTACATCTATGGATGCAGTTAGTGGGATGCAATAATTCCCTGCTCCATGTGTGGTCAGATCTAACCCACAGAATGCTCTGTTTACTGTTTATTTATGATAATGCAGTCATCCAAGTCTGCATTATTGAAATCTTTGAAATCTTAATAAACTCTGAATTACAGTATCTGTCGTCACAATATCTGGCCCAACGCACTGTTTACTGTTTCTTTATGATAATGCACACTCATCCAAGTCTGCATTATTGAAATCTTTGAAATCTTAATAAACTCTGAATTAACAGTATCTGTCGTCACAATATCCGGCCCAACGCAACACCCAACGCTCTGTTTACCGTTTATTTATGATAATGCACACTCATCCAAGTCTGCATTATTGAAATCTTAATAAACTCTGAATTACAGTATCTGTCATCATAATATCTGGCCCAACGCAACACCCAACGCTCTGTTTACTGTTTATTTATGATAATGCACACTCATCCAAGTCTGCATTATTGAAATCTTTGAAATCTTAATAAACTCTGAATTACAGTATCTGTCATCACAATATCCGGCCCAACACAACACCCAGCACTGCTGGTTTGGCTCTATTAAAGCAATACCTAGCGATATTATGCAATATCCAGCGCCAAAACAGGACGTAACCAGCGGTTATATGCAATATCCGGCTTTGAGGTGTATCAACCAGCACGTAAGCAGTAGTCAGCAAGCGCTGTATTATTGTACTGTATCATTATTTTATTGTATTTTATGCTAATTTTCATCTTTTACTCATGAGAAAGTTCTTAGGATTGAGGTTCAAGATGGACAGTAATGCAATATCCTGCTCAACAATGAATACTGAGCTGATGATGGGTGTTATGCAATATCCGGCGATTTGCTTTAACCAGCATAGGGCTTGGCTGAATTACATCAGATAACTGAGAGTTTACTGTAATTAATATTGCCATCAGGTCATTTTTTACTGACTGTTTATGGCCTTGGTACCAGTCACCATAACCTGTAGGCCTACCCCAAACCATGACCATGGTATACAGTGCAAGGTGAATTTGGGGGGGAAAAAAGTGCGCATTATATGGTGGGAAACATGGCAGGCGATTAGTGTGGTTCCCTAAGATACACAAAAGGCGTGTGGAAAGTGATCAATGCAGACCAGCAAGACTGCACTTATATATTTCACAGTGGTAACCAACAAGATAAAGGACACTAAAAATGAGACTCGGTAGGTCACTGCATTGTAGGTATTAAGTATGGGGCAGCAGGTCAAAGAGGGTGCTGGCATGAGTGTAAGGGTGGCTGTTTCAAAACGTGAGACAGGTCGACACTTGTCAGTAACTGATATTACTCTAGGCAGTCATCCACCTTCACACTATCATGCACAATTTCCCATTCACTGTTTTTCAACATCTCATCTATGGTAGGAATTTACTTGCAATTCCAGTGTTTAAAGTCTATCAAATATACAGTATGTCTAAGTAGCTATGTAGTGGTGAGGGAGGGAGATGCACAAGGCAAATGTGTTATCATTACAAAATGTAACAGACACAGCCTATTCAGGGCTGGGAAACAAGTCTCACCATTCTCCTGGCACTACAATGGAGAGGGGAGCTTACCTACTCTGCAATGATTATCTGATTTAATTATGTGCAACTTCTATATACATACAACAATGACAGCATGCTTTTATGTATAAAATAAATGGGTTAACTAAATAAGCTTCATAAAGCTGGCCAGATAAATACTCCTCATACTTGCTTCTGTCGTTTTGATGTAGGTACAAGAAAATGCTCACTCTCACTCTTGTTTCTATTTTTTCTTCTTTGTTCATCTGTTCTTCTTTTGCCATCCTCTCTGGTCTTTAAGGGAGAGTCATCAGTGACTATGCATACATCACCTGCAGGCTTCTTTGCTCCAAAATTAATATCTTTATCTCGGGCAACCTTGTCTTCTGCATTTGTTGAGGCTCGTTTCTGACGAGCAATTCTTCCATTGCAGTATTCCGTGAATGCAGCCATTTTTGCACGAATAAATTCCATTTCTGTGACAGTATTCTTCTGTACATAATCCTGAAAAAAAAAAAAAGGGGGTGAGGGGGAGGTAAACAACATAAAGATTATTTGCAGTAGTCATTTTTTTTTTTCCACAACTAACATAGCAACACAATGTACTTTTGGAAATAAATTTTATAACCTGTACTTTCTTTGGGGAAAAAAATGAAGGTTCCATTATGAACTTGGCATGCCTTCCTGAAAAGAAACAGTGGAGTGTGCAAAGAAAAAAAAATCCTGACAAGATATATTACAGGTACAGTAAAATCCCAAATATCCGGTTACCAGGCTACCGGAATGATCAGACAAATGGGAAAATTCAAGGACCGGCAAGTATATAAATAATATAAGTGTGTGCCACTTTCACTGGCCACCCCAGCATGGGTTAGTTAAACGAGACTGGGTGAAGTTGGGGGACGTGAAGTGATGGCATTTCCGGTCAAGCTCATTTCCTAGTTAATCCTCTTTCCCCCCCCCCCCCTTCTAGTTTAGTCACCCTACATGCTTCCACAAATCACCTGTCAGCTTTTTGCCGCAAGTCAGTAAACATGCACTCGCTGTTGTGTTATTGTGTGTTGTCGTATTCTGATTAGTGATTTGTACTCTGAAGCCTAAAGTGCACACAGATCTTAACACACTGTGGTCACCTTGAAACAAAAGCTGGACAAATGCAAGTCCTGAAAATGGTGAACATTGTAAGACTGATAACAGAAAACACAGGAAATTCCACGAGTTATGATACGAAATCCCAGGGACCCAAGCTATTTTTTTTGTGTGTCTGTGTGTGAAAAGAAAGATGAATAATTCCATTGAAAAAAAGTATATGTACTCTTCGTTGGCCGAAAATGTGTGGTAACAATGCAGTAGTAGTAGTAGTAGTAGTTGTTCCCCAGGCAGTCTGGCCGAACAGCCCCGAGTCCCTTAGGAAGGCCATGGCCAAGACCGGGCTCTCCCACAGTGCTCCCAAAGAGTACATGTTGCGTTGCTGGCATAGGTGATTGTGTGCAATGCAGTCTTCCACAATGTGCTCAACAGTATGGGGTGCTGTGCTGCATCCTGGACAGGCATCAACAACGGAGTCATCCAGCCTCTTCTGGTAGCTTAAGAGGGCTGGATGGTGCTCACATCTCAGTGCAGTTTTCTACCTAACTAACCGACTCTACCCACAAGCTTCCAGCATTTAACATTACCTTGACAATTCCATTCTGTTAAAATATTATTCATTTTGTTCATAAAACATGAAAAAATAAGCTATAGAAATAAATCATGAGCATTTATTGGTGAACTGATGATCTGGGAAGAAGTGTTCTATAGTAATCATGAGGTCACGGCTCTCCTGCTCAATGGTGTGTATGTGCCCTCACTGACTGCTGTCACTGCACCCCTCACTTGCCACCCAGCTGTTTTGAGGGAAAAAAAAAAAAAAAAAAAAAAAAAAAAAAAAATACATGGGGATTACAAGTACAGTAATTTCATCAAATAAAACAAATGGTTCAGTTCTATTAGCTGGAGTTTATCTTTTCTGCCACTGCAAATGCATTTAAGATTATGTCATCTTAGAACGCATTTGCATTGACATCAAATGTAGTTTAAGATTATATCATCTTAGAATGCATTTGCACTGGTACTGTCATCAAATGTGTTCCAATAATGTCATCTTAGAACGCATCTGCATTGTCATCAAATGCATTCTAAGATGATGTCATCTTAAATCGCATTTGCACTGGCATCATGTGTTTTAAGACAGTCATCTTAGAACCCATTTGCAGTCATCAAATGTGTTCTAAGATGATGTCATCTTAGAACGCATTTGCATCGGTATTATCTAAGATGATGTCAGCTTAGAATACATTTGCACTGGCAGAGAAGAAAAACTCTAGCTGACAGAAATTAAGCATTTATTTTAGGCTATTTGACATAATTACTGTGCTTGCTATTCCTTCATATTTTATTATCTGCAAAACAGGTGAGTGGTGAGTGAGGGATGGTAACATGGTGACGGCAGTCAAGTGAGGAATAAATGGGTAGGCCATGGCACGTATACACAATAAGCAAGGGAGTCATGATAACTGTACTGTACAACACTTCTTTCCAAATCATCTGTTCACCAATAAATGATAAAGATTTATTACTTTAGTTTATTTTCCTGTTTGATGGATAAAATAGTGTAATGAATAATATTTAACAAAACAGACTCACCATGTGCACTATGCACTATCACAAGACATTGCAACCGAGTGTGTTACGTCAATGGGAGTGTGTTTTAGGTCATTTCAATGGAAAATGTTCGAGTGGCCCTGGATACGAGTGGTATTGTACATACTGCAATGATATAGTATGAGTATATAATATCAGATACCCGGGAAAAATCAGTAACCAGGAAGGTAAATTTCCCCAAGCATCTCGGTTAACTGGGATTGTACTGTACCTCACAGCAAGGAGGCTCAATTTTCATCTTCTGTCACACACAAGCAGTGGGGCAAAGATTTTTGTTCATCTACACTCATACGTTAAGGACAGAAGTGGTGTAACTCTCCTCCCTGCAGAATCACTGGAAACACTCCATGTAGTTCTCCAATGATAAAATTGTAGCAAGGACTGTGGCCTGCTAACACCCACCATGTACATTATGTGTATTCAGGACTTATTTGTTTATGTTTATGCCACTAGTTCCTCTCAGCTCACTTCTTTGATAAGGTCAACACTCACTACAGACCCATTATCCAACAAACCATGCATATCCTCCCTGGTGACAGGCTTAAATCCTTACCCCCATGCGGTGTGTGCCACCTCTGCTGCAGGAAAATGTTGACGATCGGGGTGGGTGACTATGCTGGATAAATGTGGCAGGAGCCTTCACTGTCCATTCTGCAACACCTCAAGACTAACATCTTTCCAGACCTGCAAAAGTTGGTGATTGCAGGAGCTTTCACAATCCATGCTGAATAATTTTGGCACTAACATCTTTCCAGGCCCACAAATGTTCATGATGACAGCTTGAATAACTTCCAAAGTTCCTTCAATGCCTGCACCCATGTTGCCTGCCTTCCACTTGAATGCTCCCAAGGTCCATCTCTGTTCCTCCTCAGTCTTCCCCTTACAGGCCCAGGAGTTCCATTATCCTGTCTATGACCAGCCAAAGCTGCTTGTAGGTAGTGTGAAAAACAGCTCCTTTAACACTAATACAGTATTCACAGTCCACAGGCTGTATCTTCAGGGTGGTGTTTAGTAGTATTTAAAAACTCCACTACTGGAGAATGGCTCACTAGAATAAGCACTACCTTGAATGCTATATTCTTCCTTCAATGCTCCTCTGTTGTGGATATAAACACATTGTCACACCAGCAAGTTACCACCTCGGCTGTGGCTCACCCCTTTGAATTACGATTCCTTTCAGTGCCAAGTTCTTTCTGGTTTACACTCACAAAAGACCAGGGACAGGTAAACTGCTGCACAACAAGCAGCTGGAGGGGGCAGGATGGCTCAGTGGTAGAGTGCCGGACTCAAGACCAAAGGGTCGAGAGTTTGTTCCCCCGCCCAGGTAGCTGCCCAGCTGGAAGAGGCAGTACTCTCCCCTCAGCTGACAAGCCTAGATGATCTATCAAGGCCTAGCTCAGGCAATTCATTTCCCCATATAAAAAATTAAAAAAAAAATTCCAAGCAGCTGGAGCCTAAGTTCATCGATTGCTTTGACACACAACATGAAGGTATGGTAATGCCCTGGCCTTTCTGTACTAGATAGCTAGAGGAAGGCAGGCATTTCCAAAGTAGCCAAGTCTGGTCCATGCTAAAGATCTTTATTTCACGGCCACCTTCCACTATCACTTTCTTGGATGTGGCAGGTTTTGTGTCAGCAGAAGATGCTTCACCACAGAACTGATCTTGGTAAACCATGGTGCTTGACAAACTGGTCCAACCATCTTCTGCTCACACAGAATTCCCAGATTAGTTGCTCTTCCATCACTCACACAACTTGAGCATAAATTTCCTTGGCCTTTCACACAGCCAATTACTGTCAACAGGAAGACTAGAAGATTATGTTCATGCTGGACACAAAGGAAGAATATAAAAGAACAAGAAACAAATACACAAGAATACGTAGGGAAGAAGAAAGGAATTTTGAAAAAGGTATAATTGACAAATGCAAGGATGAACCCAAACTGTTTTATAGATTTGTTAATGGCAAACTGAAACAAAAGAAAGGAATCACCAAGCTGAAAGTAGATGGAGAGGTCTTTAATGATGCGGCAATGCAAGCAGAAATAATGAACAAACGTTTCCAGTCAGTTTTCACTAAAGAAAAGGAGCTTGTGGAAGGGGAGGGAGTGATTAGAAATGTTCCGGTGATGAAAGATATAAAAGTGGAGGTGCAGGAAGTGTATAAATTACTGGAAACTCAAGATGTAAGGAAAGCCCCAGGACCTGATGGAATTTCTAATTGGGTACTGAAGGAATGCAGAGAACAACTGGCGGATAAAATTCACAGCTTAATTGTATGCTCACTGGAAGAGGGGAAAGTGCCAAAAGAATGGAAGAGGGCAAATGTGGTACCAATTTACAAGGGAGGAAACAGGGAAGAACCCCTGAATTATAGACCAGTGTCTCTAACCAGCATGGTCGCAAAATTGTGTGAGAGAATCCTGAAAGACAGATGGATAAAATATCTGGAAGAGATGAATATTTTGGCTGAATGTCAGTTTGGATTCAGAAGTGGAAGGTCATGTGTTTCAAACTTGTTGAGCTTTTACTCAAGAGCGATTGATGTGGTACAGGAGAGAGATGGTTGGGTGGATTGTGTGTACTTAGACTTAGAGAAGGCCTTTGACAAGGTACCTCATAAGGGACTAATGTGGAAACTAGAATATATAGGAGGACTAAAGGGGAAACTTCTGGAATGGATGAGAGACTTTTTGAGAGACAGACAAATGAGGACAGTAATAAAGGAAAAGATGTCTGGATGGAGGGAAGTAACAAGTGGAGTCCCTCAGGGCTCAGTGTTGGCGCCAGTAATGTTCCTGATTTATGTAAATGATATGGTAGATGGAGTGAACAGTTATGCGAGTCTGTTTGCTGATGATGTAAAGATCTTGAGGAAGATAGAGGTTGAGGAGGATTGTAAAATACTGCAGGAGGATTTGGATAGGATACACAATTGGAGCCGGACGTGGGAAATGAAATTTAATGTAAAGAAATGTAAAATATTGGAAATGGGTAAAAGTACCAGGAGACCATCACTGAATTATTTTTTGGGTAATGAATTAATCACAAAAAGGAGAGAAGAGAAAGATTTGGGAGTGCTGGTCCAAGATAGTTTGTCACCAGAAAAGCACATTAACAAGATAGTTGGAGAGACTTATAAGCTCTTGACTAACATAAGAGTAGCATTTCATTATATGGATGAGGAAATGATGAAAAAATTGATAGTGGCCATGATCCGCCCCAGGTTAGAATATGCAGCGGTAGTGTGGTCCCCACACAAAAAGAAAGATATAAACAAGATTGAGAGAATACAAAGAACAGCAACCAAGATGGTCCCCAGTCTGACAGACCTGTCATACAGAGAGAGGCTGGAAAAACTGGATTTGCCTTCGTTAGAGGAAAGGAGAAAGAGGGGAGACATGATTGCGGTGTTCAGGACCATGGTGGGAGTAGATAAAATTGACAAAGAAGATCTGTTTGTATGGGATAAGAGAGCAACAAGAGGACACATGGAATGAAATTGAAAAAGTCAAGCTGCTTGAAGGATATCAAGAAATATAGCTTTCCTTACAGAAGTATAGACTTATGGAATAGCCTGGGCAAAGAGATCGTCCAGTCTAAAAACATAAACGAGTTTAAAGTTAAATTCGACTTATTGAGAAACAGCGACGGAAACCCACGAGCATAGTACATTCCGTGTATATCACAATTAGGTATATTCTTAAATATTTGGAACGACTTAGACAAAGAGGTGGTGCATGAGAAAAACATTCATGTGTGTAAAGGTAGACTTGATAAATGTGGATATGGAGACAGGACAACACGAGCATTGCTCAATTCCTGTATACTACAAATAGGTAAATACAAATAGGTAAATACACACACACACACACACACACACACACACACACACACACACACACACACACTCTCTCTTAATATCCTTCACTGGACTTCTTTCCACATCCTGTGATACCAGCCAGATTGCAACCCTAACCATTTCATGGTACTTCCTCACTGTATGGACCAACATCAATTACAGCAGGCCCTCCTTATTCGCGGGGGTTAGGGGGAGACAGACCTCTGCGAATGTGGAATTTCCATGAATGTTTGGTGCACCCTCCTGTAAATGCCTCTACAGCCGCAAATCACCCCCTGTGAGCTAGTGTGCACATACTGTACCTAATAAACCATATCTGGGACCTGAAAGCAGCATAAAATATCACAAATAGGTGATGACTTGCCCACACTCATGTGTGGGCAAGTCATCAGCTACATATATACCCCAACTTCTTGCAATCATACCTATTAAATTCAGTTTTGGCTCCACAGAGGTGCAGTCCATGAATCTTTGAAGCCCACGAAAGTTGATTCCGCAGTTGTGGAGGGCCTACTGCAATTCCTCATGAATATCTATATGACATAACACTTATTTTTTTAATGGCTAAGGTATGGGATGCTTGCTTACAAGAAGGTCCTGCCACAGCCTGTGATTTTCCAATACAGGGTACACAATATAACTCACTACAAAACACTAGAAGATAAGCCAGGGCTTCAGTTGCATGCAATAAATACCACGGCCGAGACAATCACGAACAACGCGCATGCAAGCTTGAACTTTGATGGGAGTGATGTGCATTGTAGGTCAAGACTTAACACCATGACATCACCGAGCACCAAATTTGAAGGACTGGGGGGGATTTTCTACCAATCTCAGACCGTGAAACTCATATTGGGTTCACAATATTTGCTGCCATGTAATTGGGGAGGGGAGAGGGGAATATCGTATTGTTTAGGTAACAGAGAAACTTTAATAAGTAATTTCTCTGTAATTTGTTGTAAATTTAATTTTAAAAAAATGCAAAAGTAACTAATAATGAGGACTTGCTGAACTAGAATTTAATAAGCATAATAAAAACTAATAATAATGATAATATTTTTTCTGCTTCTCAAAAGCACATGTTCTACCAATAGAATTCACTAGTACTGTACTTAAAACATAATTGCACCTTTACAGTTACAAGAAATGACATTACTCATATACAATACCAACTTGATCTGCAGAAGGGGCAGCAACTAAACCCTCTGATTATCCATCACAACACCTCACTTGTGATCAAAGATTCTTGAAACGGAAGGCTTTGAGCTGCCCTTTAGAAGATGTAACAAAAGTCAACTGTCTCATGGTATACCACCTTTATGCCCACTCAGGTCGATCCAAACTCTATCTATCTATCTACTGCCACACGCCTTAAGCCCGTAAGGGGTGGCCACAAACAAATCGCCTCCATGTCACCCTATCCAACACCATTTCATCGCCCTGCTCCCAGCTCACACACCCCTCTCTCATATACTGTACTTCTCCACTCCATCCCTCCATCTCATCCTTGCCCTCCCCCTCCCTCTCCCCCCTCCACCTCACTCACATACACTCTCTTCGACAGTCTCTCACACTCCATCCTCTCCACATGGCCAAACCATCTCAGTGTGTTTCTCCTAATGCTTCCTATCACATCCACATCCACACCACAATGCTCCTTCACTTCCTCAGTTGTCAGTTTCTCCATGTGACTCCACATACTCCTCTCAAATAACTCATTTCCATTGCTCTCACTCTTGACTTCTGTCCCTCCAACTAGGTCCAAGCTTCACTTCCATGCCTTAGAGTTGGTATCACAATACTGTTGTGTTGTATCTTTTTCACTTCCATGTTCACCTCCCTGTTTCTTATGACTGCTTTCATGGAACCAGCAACCTTTCATCCCTCTTGTACCCTTTCAAGCACTTCACCCTCTAAACTTCCATCCTTATTTATCACACTACCCAAGTACTTCAATGCACTCACATTTTCCATTTCCTCCTCATCCAACCTCACTGTACACTCACTGACTTCACCTCTCTTGAAGACCATAACTTTACTCTTCCCTATATTCACCTTTAGATTCTGTTTCTTACACACTCTCCTAAAGTCATCCACCAAGCCTTGCAGCTCCCCTTTATCTTCACTTAACAACACAGTATCATCTACAAACAACAGTACAGGGAGTTTCCAAACACCGCCCTCTCTCACTAGGGCCGCTCCAACATCCACTGCACTACCTTGTATCTCTTTAATAACCCTATCCATATACAAACTGAACAACCATGGAGACATGACACATCCCTGTTTCAATCCAACCTTCAAACAGAAAAATTCACTCAGTTCACTATCCACATGCACTGCAGCCTTAACACACTCATACATACTCTTCATGGCATTCAACAACTTCCCATGTACTCCATATATTCTTAATACTTTCCACAGTCCTTGTCTATCCACCCTGTCATATGCTTTCTCCAGATCCATGAAGGCCGCATACAACTTTTTTCCCTTCTCTAGAAACTTTTCCACTAAAGGTCTAAGAATGAATATCTGATCTACACAACCTCTACCCTTCCTAAAGCTTCCCTGTTCTTCTCCAACTAATTCCTTTATTATTCCCCTAACTCTGTCAACAAGTATTACACTAAGACGACAAATGCCCCTATGATTACCACATACTTCTTTTTCCCCTTTTCAACAAGTATTACACTAAGACGACAAATGCCCCTATGATTACCACATACTTCTTTTTCCCCTTTTCCTTTGTACAGGGAATAATTATACCTGACTTCCAATCCTCCGGGACTCTACCTTCCTCCCAGGCCAATTTGCACATCTTCCACATCCATTCTACCTCTATCTCTCCCCAATGCCTCAGCATTTCACCACACACTCCATCAATTCCTAGGGCTTTCCCCATTTTGACGTTCCACATTGCTTCCACCCCTTCCATCCTACTGACTTCTTCCTCTCTTCTCACATTCCTCTGTCTCCCAGCCATTCCCCAGCCACTTACACTCGCATCACTTTCATTCTCTGTGTTCAACAATTCCTGAAAGTGTTCTTTCCATCTACTCACTTTTTCTCCCTTCTCCATTAGTAATCTACCATCTTTATCTTTCACTCCCCAACTAACTTCTTTGGCACCCTAACTCTCTTTACCTCTTTCCAGAACATTTTTTTACATTCCCTCCACTTTACACTCAAATTCCTTCCAAATTCCTCATCCACTCTCTTCTTCCTCTCTCTTGCTAATCTTTTCACCTCTCTCTTCCGTCTCTCAACTTCTTCCACACCCCTGTTTCTCATCCACTCACTATATGCTCTCTCTCACCTTTTCATTTCACCATGCTGTTCCCTGCACCCCCTTTCATCTTCTCTTCACCCCACACACTACCTCACATGCTGCACAGATTTCTTCTGTAAATATCTTGCATACACCTTCCACGTCCCCCATCTGAACCAATCCATATTTACGCAATCACTCCTCCACCTCCCTCTTATATTCTGCCTTTTTTCCATCCTCTTGTAACCTTTCCACTCTCCTTGCATGAACTACTTCCCCCTGTCCTTCCCTTCTTCTATTTCTCCATTCCATTTGTACTATGATTCTGACCACCACTTGGTGGTGGTCAGAAAGTCCATTCCCCCAACCTCTATACACTCTTGCATCCATTACACACCTTCTCATCATATCATCCACATACATAATCAATGCCTTCCGTTCGTTCAGTTCACTACCCACCCTTCTCATCACTCGTCACGTGTACCTATGGATCATTTTGTGCCTGAAGAGGGTATTAGCTATCACCAACCCCCTCCCAGCACAAATATCCACTATTGCATTGCCATTCTCATCCATCTCTGCAGGCACACCCCACTCACCAACTACTCCATCCACCTTCACATTCCCTACTTTTCCATTCATATCTCCAATCAAAAACACTCTCTCATTCCTTTCAAACTTTTCCATGCACGCTTCCACATTTGTCCGGAACTCTTCTCTCACTCTGCTTGCACGATCTTGTGCTGGTGCATACACACACACAATCACCCATATTTGTAGTCCAACTATCAATTTTACCCACACAATCCTTAAGCCAACTGATCCATACTCTCTTATACTCTCCTTCCATCCAAAGTCCAATGTAAATTAAGAGGTGTTTATTCTGACTAGCTGAACACATCCTGCCCATGACAGTCCTGCCTAGGAACTGAACTCGAACCAGGAGACAAGCCGGGCCACTTATCTTTCTAGACCTAAATCAGCATGTTTTGCAAGTGACACCTGCTGAATGCCACAAAAATTGGTCATGTAGGACAGGAACACACCTATAATTCCACACTTCCACACTACAGTAATCCCTATAATATCCAGACGCCCATTTTCCGGACATCCCCAATAACCGGACATTTTCATCCCGGGAGCCAATATTCCCAAAATGGGCCAAAACTCCCCAAAAAATCGACTTTTTCCCGCCCGTAATTTGAAGTTGGCGCACGCGGCGCAGGCCAGCTGTGTTCTGGTGCGTTGTTCCGCTGACTTCCACTAGAGCGCCCCTGCATCTTCCCCACTTACCGCCCGTCTCGTGTGTGCACGCTCGTTGTCATGGCCGCCCACGTGCTTGCTTTTGTGGTGGTGCCTTACCTGCTGCAGGCTCTCCAGCTGCTCTCATGCCCCTCCTTCGTGTGTGTGATGATGGCCCCGCCGCCTGAGAAGAGGAAGAGAGTGGTTTTGACTCTGGAGAAGAAGAGGGAGATATTGGACAAGGTGGATGCGAGATGGTCTGCCTCACGCATCCTCCATGAATTCAACCTGGCCCGATCTACTTTCTTTGATATCAAGAGATCCCGCGAAAAACTCATGCAGTACACGGCTGACTTCTTGTCAAAAAGCAAACGCAACGTGGAGAGGAAGGTGATGTATACTCCCAAGTATGCAGAAGTCAACCGCTCCACGTTGATTTGGTATCGACAGCAACGTGCCGCTGGTGTGATGGTGCGTGGCACGGAGCTGAAGGTTGCTGCTGAGAAGTTCGCAAGGCTTCACGACGCCCTAGACTTCAAGGCATGCGAAGGTTGGCTCTTCGCGTTCAAGTTACAACATGGCCTTACCAACCGTAAGTCTCATGGCGAAGCCTTGGACGCCAACAAGGATGGAGCAGACGAGATTCGGCACATAGTGTAGGGCTTGATTGACAGGGAGGGCCTCATTCTCGGTCAAGTCTACAACGCTGATGAAACTGGTTTATTCTATTGCTCTTTGCCTACAAACACTCTAGCCGAGGAGACGGAGAAGCGTGTACCTGGCTGCAAGCTCTGCTAGCAACATATATCTGCTTTGTGTTGTGCTAATGCTAACGGTATGCACTGGCTCAAGCCCGTTATTGTTGGCCGTGCAAAGCAGCCTCGGTGTCTTCGTTGGGTGATGGATGTCCTTCCTGTCGTCTGGTACCATTCCTTGAAGGCATGGTTCACAGCCCAGATCTTCAAAGACTGGTTCCACCAGCATTTCGTCAAGGAGATCATCCATTACCAGTCGGAGAAACTGAGAATCCCACGCGACCAGGTAAAGGCCCTCCTTCTCTTGGATAATGCATCTGCCCACCCATGCGACAAGGAGTTGGTAGCTGAGAATGGGTGCATTAGGTGCATGTTTCTGCCACCTAATACTACTGCTCTCATCCAATCAATGGACCAAGGAGTGATCGTGGCAACAAAGAGGCTGTACCGACGGAAGTTCCTGGATGAGGTGATGGGTGTTCTCGAGGACAAGGACGAGTGCAGGGAGGGACGGGACATGCGAGGCCAGCGGACTTTGGAAAACCTTCGCCGCTACAACATCAAGTCTGCCATCTACAACTGGGCCAGTGCATGGAAGGAAGTCCCTGTCAAAACTCTTGAAAATGGTTGGTCTTGTCTGCTTCTCGGAACGGATGTGGAGCACGATTTCCTAGGTTTTGACGTGGATGACTTCCATGCACGTCTATGTGCACATGGGGATGATGTTGATGTGGACGAAGTGTGTGAGTGGTTGGATGACAACAAGGGCGATCCTGGGTATCAGACATTGTCTGATATCGAGATCGCATCTTCAGTTGCAGGTGTCAGTACCCAGCTTGAAGATTCCGATGAGGACGGCGACGATGATGCAGACTCCTCTCAGCATGACACTACTCCCGCCATCCCCAAGCTGAGCGCACTCCGGGAACACCTAGAGTTTGTTCTCGACTACCTGGAGCACCTGGATTGCGACAGGGTGATGGGGCCCTTGGGACTTGTGGAGGAAGTGCACGCTTTCAGGCAGCGCATCATTAATTGCCAAAATCGTCGTTCCTTGCGTCAATCAACCATTGACATTTTTTTCAGGCCCGTGACCCCCGCTGTGCTCAGCCCTGGCTCCAATCCATTGCCTCCCCAAGACAGGCCCTCATGCTCCGAGCCACAGCCCAGCACATCAGGCACGGTGGAGTCACCACTCGACGTGAGTTTGCGCCTCTCTTCAGAGTCGTCTGCAGTGGGTACGCCATCACCACGACCCAACGACGCACCCACAGGTCACCTGCATGTGCTACTCTCAGACTCTGACAGTGATTAGATGCCAAGAACTTCTCCACTAGACCACACGGGAATTTACAGTGTTGTGCAGTGAAAAAAAAAACAGTGCATAATGTTAAGGAATTTGAGTTCTGAGTGAAAAGACAAAGATTTAATGGACCGTAAATGTAATGTAAATTAACTAGAGTGTGTTATGTTTAGAAAATGGTTTTATGAGTGGAAAGACTTTAAGTGCAGAGTGCAACACTTATTTCATTAAGGTACAATGGAGCGCAAGTAAGACAAGAGTGCGCAGTGTCAAGAAAATGGAATTCTGAGTGCAAATGACTAAGTTCAGTGCAAGACTTCATGAACAGTGTACTGCAAGTGCTTCAGGAACTCCTTCTTACTATCAGAGTCTGACAGGAGGCGGGTTATTCATCAAGATGGCCAGGGACTTGCTGTAAGTACCCAGAATGTTTCATATTGTACTGTATTTTCCATACTTACCTCTAACACCTCATTTCACTATTTTATGTCCCTTATTGGTGTGAATAGGGTCTTAGGTGCTATGCATGTGCAGTAGGGAGGTGTTCTTCTGAGTTAGGCTAGGTTAGGGTCCATAACTACCAGTCCATGAGCCAGGGACTTGTTTTAAATACCCACAATGTATAATATTGTATAAACTCACCTCTAAAACCTCATTTTATGGTTCTTTTGCATTTATTTCAGTCTTTTATGTCCCTTATTGGTGTGATTTGGGTCTTAAATAGGTGCAATGCCCAGAGGGAGTTGTATAGGTATTTTTCTGAGCTAGGGTCCATAAGTACAAGTCCAGGAGGCTGGGGCCCAATATCCGGACATGCCTTTGGCTCTATTACATCAGACATTGGAGGGATTACTGTACTGAATAATAAAGCAATCAGTCATGTTGGCAAGGAACACGCTTATAATTCCACACTTACGCACTACCAGATATACATCAGTATACGATGCTATCAGTCTAGCTTGCAAGAAATTAATCACCGAGTCAGCAGGCTCAGGGGGAAGCAGTCTGACCAGTCAACTATGTGTTGTGACCAACAATCCTCAATTGTCTGCTGGTACTGCGTTGTCTCTGGTCACTGTGTATCAAACTGTTATGGCAAACACAGGCGAACCCGTCGGGAGTGGCAACAGCATACACCTTCGTGATCCCACCACTCTTATACCACCTTTATGCCCACTCAGGTCAATCCAAAGTCCAATGTAAATTAATGGGTGTTTATTCTGATTAGTTAAGCGATGGATAACTGCAATGTGTTATAAAACCTAGTGGTCTCATTAACATTATCTATCAGAGGAAGATGACGGATGAACAGTTCCTGGCTCCTCCAAGGCACAATTTGTAATAGCACACCTGGCAGCGCTAAAGTTGTAACAATTCTGCAAGGTACTTCAGTTTGCAAATTATAAGAACCTGGAAAGCCATTAGTAAAGAACTACCAAATCCCATTATGTCCCTCTCCTTCTTTCGAGCAAAATTGCCAAATTACCATTTTGGCCCCCTTCCCTCTTTGGAGCACAGAGGCCTGGAGCTATGCTACTGTTGGTCCACGATCACTGAAGGGTAGGAGACTGACATTTGACCCCTGTAGCATTTACATGACAGAAAAACCTTTAGCTTTTACTGACAACCAGCACAACTCAACCAGAAATGAGGTACAGGCAAACCTTGTTGTATGACTGGGATGCACTCAATCACATAATGATCAGTCATAAATCGAACACTTATAACATGGGTTTAAAGGAGATGTGTTTCTGGGAATTGTCAACCACATAACACAGTATAAAAATGAGTTTCCAACTCACCTAAACTCGTGCTTATTTAACTTCACTGCACTTGCTGGCTTAACTTCAACACTACACTACTATTTGATCATTGACGCACCTGAGAGTGACTTGAGTGCAAAGGCCATCCTGGAGTAGACACATGACTAGACTTGCATGTCAGTGCCTGCTGCAGCTTTGTAAGGGATTTCCAGATTGTACAAGTGAAAATGGCAACTGTACATTGAAAAAAATGGTGCTAAAATCTATTTGTAGGGGATGGTTGTGATTGTTTAAGCAAAAATGACAACCATATATACAAAAAATGATACTGTTCTAACTTCTGAAGATCACTGAGGTAAATAATTTAAGAGTCGACTGTAAAACAAGGTTCCCCTGTAGTAGGGTTTGTCAGAGGCGACCAGATAAGCCTTCCTGCCCTGTTTAATACAGAATGAGACACTGATGAGAAGCCTACAATGATGGTACTGTGCATCCTGGAAGGAGTAACTGCAATGTACACCTGGCAGCAAAACCAGTTTACTAAACCCTGCCATGGGAAGGACCCTGGTCTGACTCTAATGAGGTGCTGTCTATAATAAGGGGGTACCAGATCCTTACATGGGTACCTGTAGAACTATTCCACACAGGCAGTTGCTTGCTTGTGGTTGATGGGTCTGCTAGGCAAGACAGACCAGGGTTAGGCAGCAGCAGCAACAAAACAGACTGAATATTCTTTAACTGTTTGGAACACGAATCCATAACACATTGCTATAACTGAGGAAAACAAGATCACTGTGTGAATCAGTGTTCAGGGGCTCCACCCATTTTGTTTCTCAGAATACAGGCTTCTGATATGCAGATTACTGCTTCTGACAACTTGATTAACGTGTTCCTTATAATTTAGTTTTAAGTTAAAATATACTCCCAGGTTTTGGACAAACTCACTGAATGAAGCTGTGATTCACGAATACCAAGATTCAGGTATTCTCTGTCATCATCCCTGCCATGCTGCGTACTTAATCTTGAACACTCAGGGCTGGTAAATCAGATTCTAATGCCCCATCAAGATTACTCACGATCCATAACAACTGCATATACTACAAAGCAATTACATCATTCATTCCAATAAGTTCATTTTCTATGGGGCTAGGGTAAGCTGCTCTACTTCACCTAACAGAAATGCTGGTTTAGTGGTGCAAAATCATTCGTGTCTATCATTTATAATGACTCCAACATGCTTGCATGCATCAGCCTTAGTTGCCTAATGGCGGCTCTCCATGCTGCTCGATCTCTGGCAGCCTCCCCATTCAGTCCCTTATCCCTGAGGTCACACTATAACCTTGTCCCAGGTATTTTTTTCAGTCCTTTGTAAAGCATTTTACCTTGTTGGTTGGTCTGGTTGTTGATAGAGGTCTGGGGTCAGAGGAAAGCATCACAGTTCAAACACATGCTCTCAACCAAAAGTGGCAAGGACACAGGGTAGTCTCCTGCAGCTAAACGATCTGGACTACGAGAACCTAGCCTCAGGCCCTCAAGGGTTCTCAAAGGGGTAATATAGGACTGACTGTATTATCCTTACCTTATACCTGGAGAGATGGTATGGTGTGGCTGGGTGTCGAGCAGCCTCTTCTGTATCCCACATCACCACCCTGCACAGCTCACATACCAGCACCTTGGCTGAGTGAAGGAACTCGACTCCTGACCCCAAGCAAGGCAACATGATTTAAAAACATTCTCACACAATTAGTTCAGTAAGCATTCAAATAAACTACAATCTGGGACAAATATTCACCTACTATTCCACTGTGCCCACTTCACACTTAATATATGTCCATCATGTCCTTCCCTGACATATCATATCAAGCAGAATCATCTATGAGCAGAGAAACATACTAAGCCTCTCAGCTTGGGAATATCAGTCAAGATCCTGCTTACAACCATACATTACGCACACACTGAACTTAACTTGTGCTAAGAAAGAGGTTTATTGTCAATATAGTAGAGCAGCCTTAGCTTGAATGCAGTGTTTCTTACATACATAATTTTAACAGGATTTACCTACAAAACAACAATGCATGTGATCCTAATAATGATATGAATAAACATCCACCATTCGTAAAGCCTGTATGTGACTGAGGCCATTACTGACCTATGTCAGAAATTAAAGTACTCTACAGAAACCCATCCTTGTATTATTAAATATCAACAGCATCCCAGGAAAATTGGTCACCTATAATAAAAATCTCTGAAATCGTAGTTCCTCTTTACAAGTACTGTACAATCATGTGTGTGTGTGTGTGTGCAAGTTACCTAAATGTAGTATACTGTACTGAATTTGAGCTATGTTCATGCTGTCCTGTCTCATTTATCTATAAGTACTTTTTATCCAATCTAGATTTAACCCCTAATGCGCGGCCAATGGACAGCCGACCCCCCCCCCCCCCCCCGGGTGGCTGGGTTCGATCGCGGTCTGAGTACCTGTAGGAAAATATTAGCCAAAAATCAGAGATTAACCCTACAACATTATACTTGGTATGGCAGATAGTACTTACATTCAGCTTTCTCCAGAGACAGGTGTTGAGCCTTCGTGGACTACCCAAGGACTTGTGGAGACTTGCAAAGTTGGGTAACAAAATCTTCACTTTCACACCTCCAGCAACCCGGTTTCCCCTCCACCACAGCCTCATTCTGTCACAGTAAACTTTATACTACAACGTACAGGTAGTTTGGAATCCGTATTTGTACAATAAGCACTGAAAATAAGGCTAAAATCAACAAAGCGTACGGCCGACATGCAGCGCGGCGGCGGTCTTCCCGTCACTCAACAAACATTTCCATTTTCACAGCTAAAAACACGTATACTACATTATTTTCAATCATATTACTTCCCAAAAGATCACCGCAGCGCGCTTTTTATTCTGCCTTACGCCCATCACTTTATTCTCGTTCCCGTCGGCCGCTCGCACTGACTCAGAAGAGCTAGAACTCGCCATAATGTCACTTTGAAAGCCTGCGGTAAACTGACGCTAAACAGGGGCAAACCGTTCGAAAAAAAGCCAGTGTGACAACTGGGGAAACAAGCATTTCCTATTAGCATAAACTGCTTGTGAGAGGAGAGTGCAGATTTACAGTTCTGAGCAGTCAGAGAGCTGCCATGTATCACAGCCAGGCTGGCCGGGCCGTGGGGGGGGGAACCGATACTTGGCAACAACGGAGGTCAGTAGTACAAAGGTAAAGTATGCTAATTGTAGCTAAAGGGTGGTGGTACTGATAGACAATACCAGCTGGAACATCGTTGCCCACGTTTATTCAAAATTAACTCGAATCACAGACACGACGATCTGCCGTTATGTCCTTTTTGGCGAGCGTCACAAACGCGACGACCTGCGTTTTAGGGGTTAAACACATGAATGTTCCTTGCTTCTACCACCTCCTCTTCCAAATTACTCCAATTGCCTATAGCTCCATCTGGGATGTTTTCTTTACATCACTGGGCCAATGGCTCTTTCTCTGCGTGAATTCATGACCTCTTGTCCTTCCATCACCTCCCACAAAGTGGTCCTCTCTATCCACTCATTCTATTCCTCTTGCTCTATTAAACATTGTGATCAAAGCTCTTATCCCATCTCTCTCTCAGAATTGATAAATTCAACTTTTCTAGTCTCTCCTCATACATCACATTTCTCAAGTTCAGTATCAATTTTGTGGCTATCCTTTGTATTATCTCCTGGTTATTTATGTGTTTTTCAAGTGTGGTGACCAGATTACAGCTGCATACTATAATCTCAGTCTCATAACAGACCCTATTAACTTCCTAAACATCTCTTCATCCATATACATTAAATGCCACTCAGTTGCCATTAAGCCAAATGCTCCTCCAGTAATATTGTTTATGTTTTTGTGGTGATAGGTCATCCTGTACATTCACACCTAGGTCCTTTTCTTCACCTGCCTTACTTATTATTTCTTCTCCCATCTTGTATGCATATCTTGGCCTTTGTCACTCACTCCCACTTCTAAAACATGGCATTTCTCTCTCTCTCTCTCTCTCTACAAAGTGATGATAATACACTACCAGTAGAAAGCACTGGGCACCGAGGCCACACGCATTTCCGACCCCAGTTGAGCAATACAAACACAGTTATATTAACCATTAAAAGCCTACATGATACGAATTCTTATGTTTCTGATAAAATGCCAGTGCGCTTCATTACAGACTCTTTGTAATTGCATATTATCTAACTCACATTATAAACAGCTCCATTACAACAGGGATATTCCCTACAGCCTGGAAAAACGCTGTAGTCACTCCCCTTCATAAAACCGGTAACACGAGTGACATAGGCAACTATCGGCCAATTTCATTATTACCAATATTTTCAAAAATAACAGAAAAAATCGTTGCTAATCAACTTACTAACTTCCTAGAAACTAACAGACTGCTATCAAACACTCAACATCGTTTCCGACCTAAATTATCTACAGATACAGCGCTTACAGTAATAACAGAAAATATATATAAAAACATGGAAAACAAACATATATCTCTGTTAACTCTTTGTGACCTCTCCAAAGCATTTGACAGTGTAAGTCATAATATTCTTCTTAATAAACTAAATAAAGTAAACATTGATAGCTTCTGGTTCGATAACTATCTTAGTGATAGATCACAAAGAGTGCGTATGCATAATACTGTTTCCTCTGATGTAAAAGTGGCATATGGTGTCCCTCAAGGTTCAATCCCAGGCCCAATACTGTTCAATATATACGTCAATGACATGACACAAAACTTTAATGACTGCACACTGGTCCAATATGCTGATGACACACAGTTCCTTCATAGTGGTACACTAAATGAATACTCTAATCAGTAAAGCAGAAGAAACTCTAAATAATGCCAGAAGATATTTCTCAAGAAATGGACTTATGCTAAACACAATCAAGACTCTGTGTATCTTCATAGGGACCCGTCAGCTAATTGCAAAAATACCACCAAATACTACTGTTAATTTTGGTGATAGTCATATTAAACCAAGTAATTATGTCAAAAACTTAGAAGTGTACATGGACAGCTACCTTATATTTGACACCCATGTGAACGAGATAAGTAAAAAGGTTACAGGGGCCTTAACCCGCCCCATCCCGACGTTTTCTGGGCAGTGCAATGCCCCAGTCCCGACATTTTTGGACCTTTTTTTTTTTTTGGCTCAAACATCCGCTTTTAGTGAGAAACATCAAAAATTCATAGAGAAATCGCTCACCTGAGGTTTAAAATACTCAATTCAGGTACGAGTACCTCCTTACCTGACTGGGTTTTCTAACAGGCTGGCACCAAAGAAAACGAGTTCTATGGGAGGTAACTATTTTATCCACTCATAAACAGTATTTATTTGTTTACTTGGTACGAATTTATATGTAGTACAAGAGTATATTGGTTTTCAAACAGTAATATAGGCATTATAAGCATTGTTTCACTCACTAACTCATCACCATTCATGACCTTTTTTTTCCCACATTACATGATCATCATTTCTGACTGTTTCTTCCTCTAATGCTATGTAAACTTTGTCCTCCATACTGTCATCGATTGGGGAATCACTCTGGCCCTGAATGTCTTTATTGGCCAGGTCACTGGTAACAGGTGAATTGCCAAGACAATGGCGTGCGGGGAGGGGGGGGGGTTTATGCGGTGTAAGGCATTGTCCCTGCTTGGCATCTTGTAGATGAATAGAGGAAGGTGTCCCGTGTATACGTGCCAAAAATCACTCGCGAAAATTGAAAATTGTGCAAATTAGGGACCTTGCAATGTTGCCGCGTTAATTTAAGTCTCCGGGATATGAATGCACATCATGTGAGGATGTGAATTCACGTCTCCGGGATGCGGCAGGTTAATGTATATTAACCCTTTAACCGCGGGCATTGTTTTGCCCCGACTGTCCTCTCCCGCGGGGGTTTAGACCAAAATGTAAACAAACTTTAAACCTTTATAACTCTGCACAGAATAAATCTAGAGCGAAAAATAAGGTACCATTAGAAAGTACTTACCTTCGGCTTTGCAATGATGTAGGTTTCATGATTTCGTTGACTATCACTGGATGGGCAGTGCCATTAGAAGTGAGCGATCTAAAATCACTATTTTTCACTCACACACCATTACCTTCGCTCATACACCATTACCAAATGCCAACTTCATTCTGATAATAATACTATAAACATATATGAACACTGCACATACGATAAACACCCACTCTGTGTTCACTGAGGCAGGTAAAAGGCACTGTAATTACCCACACTTCACTGCCACATCAGCGGTGTTGTAATCACTATTTTTCGCTCACACACCATTACCAAATGCCAACCTCATTCTGATAATAATACTATAAACATATATGAACACTGCACATACGATAAACACCCACTCTGTGTTCACTGAGGCAGGTAAAAGGCACTGTAATTGCCCGCACTTCACTGCCATATCAGCGGTGTTGTAATCACTATTTTTCGCTCACACACCATTACCAAATGCCAACCTCATTCTGATAATAATACTATAAACATATATGAACACTGCACATATGATAAACACCCACTCTGTGTTCACTGAGGCAGGTAAAAGGCACTGTAATTGCCTGCACTTCACTTCCACATCAGCAGTGTTGTCACTCACACAGCTGGACAGATACTGATGCGTGTTTGGTCCGGGGTGGGGTGGGGGCCCCAGGGGGTGGGAGGTGGGGCCCCAGGGGGGGGAGGTGGGGCCCCAGGGGGGGGAGGAGGGAGGTGGGGGTTGGCTGGAGTGAAAGAACTTAATAGCTACTCTCCCTTGAAACAATTGGGACACGGAAAAAACGCGGGGTATTCAAAATATTCACAAACATTCGAGAATGACACCCGCGGTTTGGTCCAGTTTTTGCAATGTCATTCTGGAATGACACCCGCGGTTTGGTCCAGTTTTTGCAATGTCATTCTGGAATGACACCCGCGGTTAAAGGGTTAACAGAATAAAAAATAGTTTTGATAGTTCAACTCGGCAAGTCATTGTTCAGTCACTTGTACTAAGCCTTCTAAACTACTGTATTACAATATGGGGCTCAACAAACAACACTTTACTCAATAATGTCCAAAAACTACAAAATTTTGCAGCTAAAATAGATGGGAGAGCTAGAAAATATGATCATGTTACCCCTATCTTAAAGGAACTAAAATGGTTAAATATTCCTAATATAATAACCTTCAACAAAGCCGTCAAAATTTTCAAACAACTACACAATCAATACCCAGATTATCCTCTATCTCTCCCTACTGTAAATCGTGTAACTCAAAGTACTACCAGACAACAAAATAACCTGTATGTCCCCAAAGTAAACTCTAACACTAGTGCCAGATCCATCTCTGTAAAGGGACCTAAGATATGGAACCAACTCCCATTAAATATCAAAGAAGCCAGTAATATATATTCATTCAAAGCAAAACTAAATGAATTCCTTCTGACTTAGGCACATCAATTTATGTAGACAACTGTACACTATTGTATATACCATTGTCAATACTATGTATGAAGAATAACCACTCATATGGAAATAAAGTTTATTATTATTATTATTATTATTATTATTATTATTATTACTCTCTCTCACTTTTTAAGCACTGAATTCTATTTTCCCCAAAATGTACTCCCACTAGAGATGTATGCTGATAATTTGGTGTTGACTGTGGAGAATGAGAGGGAGGTGGATGAAAGATTTAGGAAGTGGAAAGACGGAATGGGGCACAAGAGTTTAAAGGTAAATGCAGATAAAATGACAGTGATGTTACCTAGGACTGATGGTGGTACTGTCAAAGCAGAGGAAGTGTGGTCATGTGCAGTTTCCCACAATGGTGTGGGAAGTAACTCCATCTTGTGCAGTGTTTGTGATAAGTGGGTCCACAGAGATGTAGTGGTATTAGAGGCAGGCTGCAAAATAATGTTAAATTCGTGTGTGGTGTGTCAGACAGAAATTCTTTATTATTTGGGGAAAATGCTGTGTGCTGGAGGTGGGGCTGGAGAATCTCTTGAGTGTGTGGAGGAGTTTTGTTATTTGGGGGACATGTAATGTGCTGTAGGTAACAACGGTATGGAGTGGTTAGGAGAAGTTCAGGGCGCTCCTGCCCCTCCTAACAATGAAAGAGGTCTCTCTCCATGCTACGGGGTCCTTGTATGCAGCATGTGTTAGGAGTGCAATGCTGTAAGGAGTGGTTGGACGAAGTTCAGGGAGCTGCTGCCCCTCCTAACGCTGAAAGAGCTCTCCCTCTGTGCTAAAGGATCCTTGTATGCAGCATATGTTAGGAGTGTAATGCTGTATGGTAAAGAGAACTGGACAGTAAACAAAGGATACAGTAAACTCTTGTATCTACAGCCACAAAGCTCGGCATTTCATTATCCATCGCAGCACATGGGGGCCAAATTTTAAAAATCAGCAGGAAGCTTTTTGATAATAAAATAAAAAAAATAATAATAATAATTATGAAAAAATAAATTCTAATTATCTATCTATTGCCAGATGCTTTAATCCCGTACGGGGTGGCCACAAACAAATCGCCTCCATGTAACACTGTCCAACACCATTTCATTGCCCTGCTCTCAGCTCACACCCCTCTCCCATATACCTCTCCACTCCATCCCTCCATCTCATCCTCTGCCTCCCCCTCCCTCTCCCCCCTTCCACCTCACTAACATACACCCTCCTCACTAGTTTCTTGCTCTTCATCCTCTCTACATGAACAAACCACCTCATTGTATTTCTTCTAATGGTTTCTATCACATTCACATCACAACGCTCCTTCACTTCTTCATTTGTCAGTCTGTCTCTCCATTTAACTCAACATGCTCCTCTCAAATAACTCATTTCCACTGCTCTCACTCTTGACTTGTGTCCTTCCAACAAGGTTCAAGCTTCACTTCCATATATTAACGTTCATATCACAATACTGTCACTTAGTAACTTTTTTACTTCCATATTCACTTACCTATTCCTTATCACTGCTTTCAAAGAACCACCAACCTTTCTTCCTTCTTGCATCCTTTCAAGCACTTCACCCTCCAAACTTCCATCCTTATTCATCACACTATCCAAGTACTTACTGTAAATACACTCACATTTTCCATTTCTTCCTCATCCAGTCTCATCTCTCTCAAAGACCATAACTTTACTCTTCCCTACATTCACCTTTAGATTCCTTTTCTTACATACTCTCCCAAACTCATTCACCAAGCCCTGCAGTTCCCCTTCGTCTTCACTTAACAATACTGAATCATCTGCAACCAACAGTACAGGGAGTTTCCAAACACTGCCCTCTCTCATCAGGGTCACTCCAACATCCACTGCCCTACCTTGTACCTCTTTTATAAGCCCATCCATATACAGATTGAACAACCATGGAGATATGACACATCCCTGTTTCAATCCAACACTGAAATATAAAAATTCACTCAGTTCACTATCCACAAACACTGCAGCCTTAGCCCCCTCAAACATACTCCACGGCATTCAGCAACTTCCCATTTACTCCGTATATTTTTAATACTTTCCACATTCCTGGTCTATCCATTCTGTCATATGCTTTCTAAAACTCAATGAAGGCCGCATACAACTTCTTTCCCTTCTCTAGAAACTTTTCCACCTGAACCCATCCTGTGGTATGCAATGAAGCAAGAAAAATTTCACCAATGACTGCATACATGACACTGAAACTAAGTACTGTACGGGCAGACCCTGAGATATGATACCCCTATAGTTCTTTCAGTATATGCTGAGCGTTTAGGCGTTGGCCTATCCTGGGATTTGCCCACATGCATTACTGCCAAATCAGGCCCAACACGTATCACTCTGTCTTATAATTATTTCGTTTTTGTTTTTAAAGGCTCCAACATGCTTGCATGTGTCGGCCTTGGTCACCTAATGGCAGCTCTCCACGCTGCACGATCCATTGCAGCCTCCCTGTTCAGTCCCTTAACCCTAAGGTCACACTTAATGACCTCGTCCCATGTCTTTCTCGGTCTACCCCTCATAACCCCACCCCCAATATTAACACTTCTCACCTTCCTCACCCAACTATCATCCCCCATCCTCTCCACATGTCCAAACCACCTCAATCTACCTCTCCTCATCACAACACCAATACACTCCAGTCCCATCCTACCTCTCAACTCTTTCTTCCTTCTTGCATCCTGAATATTAATACTTATAATTATGTCAGTTATTTACTACTTCTAAATTAATTTGCATATATTTACTTCTCTAATACGGCTATATAGTGTTATGAATGTATCTTTTTTTTATAATAGCAATGATTTTGTATAAATACAACAATACTTGGCAGCGTTGCTGTACGACGTTGCTTTCCTCCCAGCATGGGGACAGGTGACGCAGTCAGGGATGACCGTGCTAATCCAAAAGTCAGGTCACTTTCTCAACATAAAATGTTGAGCGAGAGAGAGAGAGAGAGAGACAGACAGACAGACAGAGAGGCTTCTCCAATTCGAATAATTCATCACACCATATAGCCTTATTTATATAAATAAATCTACACAAAATTTATAACATTCCTTTTATTATGCAGAGAGAGAGAGAGAGAGAGAGAGAAACTTCTCAAATTTGATTTAATTCATCATACTGTACAGGCTTATCAACACAAAATGTATAACATTCCTTTTATTATGCAGAGAGAGAGAGAGAGAGAGAATCCAATAATTGACCCAGTAGGGATTTGACCCAGTAATCTGACAATTGACCCTGTATGAGGTTTGGCAGCACCGCACTTGAGGGAATCCTCGGAAAGGCCAATGCCCAAATGCTCAGCATATACTGGAAGGACTATAGATACGATACCCCAGCATTGCGACAGCGGTAGAAATACCGCCGTACTCAGCTGAACAATGGCCAAACCCAGGTATAACGATGGGTTTTGTTTTTTTAAGCCGATTTTGATTATAATTTGAAATTAAATTTTGAGTTTAGGTTGACTTATAAACTGTTTTTAGACTTAGATTAATGTGTTTTAGTCATATGGGGTGAACATTGTCTTTTGGGGTACAGTTTACTAAATTTGACTTTTTCCAGACTTACTTTGGATGATTTTCATATTTTATTTTGGGTTTAGATGGGCTATAACCTGCTCTTAAGCTTAGTTTAGCTTGTTTTACAGCTACTTGGGGGTTTAGGTTTGCTAGAAACTTGTTTTTGAGCTCACCTGGATGGGTGTTGGATTTGGTTGGAGGGCCCAAGGCTCAAAAATGCATCCCTATACTTTACAAGTTAAATCTACCCCAAGATATGATACCTGGCCTAGTGATGGGTTTTTATTTAACCAATTGCATCATTAAACCATGGTATGCCTGCACCTGTACTGTAGCGGAGTGAAAAAACATTGCACTAAGACATATCCATATTTTCACATCCCAAACAAATCTGATGGTGCTGAAATGGTTTGAAATGACTAGTTATGTGTATTACAAACAAAATCAGTACATAATATGAGAGGTTTCATTAAAAAATATATATTATATATTATGATTTTTTTTCACATTTTTTGATGTTTACTGTTTATGCAAGTACCAAGTTATTTCTGTTGTCTGGGTGGTTTAGTTTGTGTCCAAAGTGAGGTGAAAGATGATATTTTTAGACTCTAACCAGGTAAGATCCTCCTTTATGTGAACAGGCCAAACCACGGTGTCTAAAATTTGATACGTCTTGCAATTAGCGCCTCGCATCAGGGATTTAGTGTGAAGGGAAGGGAAGGTTTTACATCCATATAGTCACCACAAGAACACCTCATATGTTGCTGAAATGTTTGTGTAAAACAAGAAATATGTAAAATGAACAAATTCAGTAAATACTGTGTATTAATAAAAATAATGTAATTATAAATGTTTTCCCTCTTCTGTATGTTTACGATGTTTATTCCTGTATTTTTTTTTTTTTTTTTTTTTTTTTTTTTTTTTACTACAGTATAGTGATCTGATCCGTGTGGAACGTAGGAAGAACGATGCTATTTTTGGTCTGTCTCAAGATCATGGGTGCTGGTGTGTGTGTACGGGCTGAACAGTCTCTGCCAAGATTTGACATGACCTGAGATTAGCATCCTGAACGAAAGAATTAGTGTGAAGGGAATGGAAGGTTTTACATCCATTTATTTGCCATAAGAACACCTCATATGTTGCTGAAATATTTGTGCAAAACAAGAAATACAGTAAAATGAACAATTTCAGTTCATAATACAGTACATGCACAGTACTTACAAAAATATCATAACTGTTTATAATGCTTGTTCCTCCCCTCCCTTCCCAGGTGAAAAGCAAACACTGATAAGCTGTCACTGTCTGGGAAACACACTTCTTCTCTTTTCTTGACTGTCTTGTTTTCTTATTCTTACTTACATTAACACCTGAGAGGAGCAAAAGACTGACATCAACTCATGACTGAATTATGAAATGTACTGACCGTTTGAGTGGTTTAGAGACCAGAGTAGGCCTGTGTCAACATCTCTCAGACCTTCATTCCCTTCCCAAAATTGTCTGCAGTTTTTTACAGGTCATGCTGCATTGACGCTGCCAACCAGGCTCCACTAACATGTCATTCATCGCCGGCAACCATGGAGGGGTTAAGCTTCGCCGTCAAGGTCACCCTCCTTAACCCCACTCAACCCATGTTATATTGACCTTGTTATGCGATAATGTGTTATGCAATACGTCTTCACTTGATGCAACCCTAATGCATAATAAGACTGGACTGTAACCAACTAACAGGGTGGTGTGGAGCATGCTATGTTGACTCTGCTAACTAGGTGGAGCACCACAAATGCGGTGTTCATCCAGGAATCAAATTCCTTCAATTTTCCTCCAATTACAGGGTGCTGTCAACCACAAGGAAACATCTTTTCAATGCATGAAACTGTCCTGCAGGGACAATTGCTTGCCTGCGGATGACAGGTTTATTTAGTCTGGCAGACTGGGGCTAATAAATAACAAATACTGTACATAAAAATAAAGAACTACTTTCCTTTATGTGGTAGATGGTGGCGACCATTATCCACTCACTCGATGTAGTGCTACCCACATCCTCCTTCACCTTTATCACCCTTTTTCTGTGTCTGCCCTCTCTTTTCCTATTTCTCCCATCTTTCCGGTCACTTTCTATTGCTTTTCTCTCCATTTCAAGTGGCTTTACATTGAGTGACAAGCCAAATGGTTTCCTGTATGCCAGGAAACCATTTACAACACTGGGTGGTAACCACATAAGTAACCCATTCGTGTTCCCCCCATGTCAGCAAGTGGGTTAGCGGAGGGTTAGTGCCCCTCCCTGTAAAACAAATAACTCAAATAAAAATAAACACTTTTTATGGCATTATGGTGTCTGGCTACAGACACATATAGACATGTCTTTCACACTTTTATAATGAGCTGCTAACCATCACAAAACTTGATATACCTATACACTATATGTATTGAAGTTCAATACACCTAGTTTTTTTTTTTACCCTGAAACCTCTTGGCCCTATAACAAATATTTATAAATTGGTAATACAACCATAATTCTTGAAATGGGACAACCACAGCTCCAAGTTTTGTCCAAGCAGTAAAGTATTCTGCACTTTTGCACAACTATTATTCTATCTATCTATTGCCAGACACCTTAATCCCGTAAGGGGTAGCCACAAACAAATCACCTCCATGTCGCCCTGTCCCCCGCCATTTCACTGCCCTGCTCCCAGCTCACACGCATTATTATTATTATCATCATTATTTATGTGGTAGGTGGGGGTGCTCACCATCCACTCACTCCATGTAGTGCTGCTTTGGGTGTCTGCCATTTCTTCTCTTCTTTCCCTCCTCTTCTGTCTTTCTTTCCTTCATTCTTTCCTCTTCCTTCTGTATATGGATAACTCTACACTAAGTGACAAACCAAATGGTTTCCTGTACACCTGGAAACCATTTATGTGCTGGGTGGTAGCCATTTAATCAAAGTATGGCACCTGGTGGTTTAAAGAGTAATTGAGGCCCTCCAATCGGATTCAGCCAGTGCAGGTTTATATCCATGGGGTGGTTAGGTGGTAACCATATAACCAAATTATGGCACCTGGCGGTTTAGTGAGCAATTAAGGTGCTCCAATCGGATTCAGCTGGTGCAGGTTTATATCCAAGGGGTGGCTGGGGTTTATTGCTCACGTAATGCCACTCAGGAATGAGTGAGGCTGGTCACTCTCATTTTACATTTCAGGACCAACTTGCCTAGCCCTGGGCTCCTACACTCCTCATGGGGCAACATAGGATTGGATGATAGATGGATGGATGGATGATTATTATTTTATAAGTATGGTAGGTGGGGGCGCTCACCATTCACTCACTCGTAGTGCTGCTCTCGGGTGTCTGCCCTTTCCTCTCCTCCATCCTTCTTTCCTTCCATCCTCTTGTCTTTCTTTCCTTCATCCTTTTCTTGTCTTTCTGCTTACAGGTGACTTTACACTCCCTCTTCTGTCTTTCTTTCCTTCATTCGTTCCTCTTCCTTCTGCCTGTGGGTGACTCTACACGAAGTGAGAGGCCAAATGGTTTCCTGCACATCAAGGAACCATTTACTACACTGGCTGGTAACCATATAAACAAATTTTGGCGCCTGGTGGTTTAGTGAGTAATTATGGCCCTCCAATCGGATTGAGCCAGTGAAGGTTTATATCCAAGGGGTGGGTGGGGTTTATTGCTCACGTAATGCCACTCAGGGATGAGTGGGGCTGGTCACTCTCATCCTAAATGTCAGGACCAACTTGCCTAGCCCTGAGATCCTATGCTCCTCATGGGGCAATGAAGGATTAGATGATGAATGATCATCATTATTCTTAATATTTTTATTATTAGTATCCCAACCCACCTAAAAACCCGGGGTGAGGAGGATCCCAAAACAAAGAAAAAGCATAAATGTGAGAGAACTATGGTATCATTACCAATATAGGTAGTATACAGTGAAATGGACACAATGGACAAGAGATAATTATTTTTAATATATTCTCAGTAATACTAGTGAGGTATCTTACAGTACTGATTATACACGGGAATACTGCACTGAACTTGATAATTACAGTTACAGGAATACAAATGAACACTTACCAACTGATTTTTGTGTCCCCTGCATATCCTCAGTCTGCTCCTCCATATCAATCCCAGGAAGTTTTTTAACCATCTTCTGTATGTCTGTCCCCTGCAGTGATTGATAAATTATATACAAATGTGTCAATTATATGATGTTTTGGAAGAATTTAACCAATATCTGGAAATTATGTATCTTCTTAATAAAACAAAGTCTATAATGTACATGGTTATAATTCTTGCATTTGAACAACTCATGGCACTGTAAAATTAAGATACGGTACCTGTTGTTTTATTTAATTTTTCACACATTTCACCCACACACCCCAGCAAATCCCTCTCTTGATTACTTTCTCTGGTACTTCATAAAGGCATCCTACCACCTTCACCTGGAGGTCATAGTGTTTCTGTTGCTCCACTTACCATTAAATTACGGTATTTTACTCAACGTATGGGAGACGTTTTCCAGTGAATAAATAGAGACTATAATCTAACTCCTTCAGTTCAAAATGTCAGGCTTATAGTGAACAAAATCATCTGAGCATAGAGTAAAATAAACTACAAGGCACTCAAAGAGAGCATACCTCTACAAGTGCCAATATAATTTAGGATTTATAAACCAATTTCTGTCCAGTGTCACTGGTGGAGGTAGTTAATCCTATTGTCTTAGTCTGTCCAGTTTCAGTTTCAAAGAAGACATACCCCTGCGGACACTAATAAAATTTATTATTTATTTCTCCATCTACATCCAGATCCACCTCAAAATCTTTATAACTCTTCCTTAATCCAATGCCCACCTATCCACCAGATTTCATCAAAATCCGAAAATGACTTTTAGAGATAACCTGTACATAGACATAATAGACATACAGACAAACAGACAGACAGACACAGGAGAATACATAACCTCCTCTAATTTCACCGGCAAGGGTCAGTACATCGTCTGACTGATTGGGCTAGGAAGCGAGGCCAAGTATCCACACGCTGTTGCTGCACACTACTTAACTTACCAGGCAACTCACTTGATGTAGTGCTATCTTTTATAATTTTATTTGTGTCTGCCCTCCTCTCTTCTACTTCTTTTATTACCCTCCTGCCACTTTTTATTGCTCCTCTTTCCACTTCAAGTGGCTCTACACTGAGTGACAATTCTAATGGTTTCCTGTGACCCATGAAACCACTTACAAAACTGAGTGGCAACCATATAACCACATTATGGAGTGAAATGGAGCCTACTATGATGTCCATGTTAACTCGGTGGTGATGCAAATGCGGCATCCACTCAGGAACCAAACCTCCACACTGCAAGGAAACGGTTCACTGCATGAGACAGCCCTGCAAGGGCGACTGTCTGTGGTTGGCAGATATGCCAGCCACAACGACTAGGGGTTGATCAAAAACAACTATACTACATTCCTTTTACCCTGACCTGGCCTAAAACTGCCATTTCTCCATCTTGAATACAGTCTCCCAATTACACTTTCCCTAGTAGCCTCTATGATGATAGTGACAAATAAATGTTATGGAAATACAGAGCAGCAGTACTGTTATTTTTGCCACTGAGCTATGTGACATAAACTGCTAAAGGAAGAGTACAAAAATATAGGCCAAGTTAAGGTGAAAAGACCATACAACAGGGCCTTTTCCACAGGGATTTATTTTGCTTGTTTCACCTTAATATTTTTAAGTGCCTGTTATCTGCTGCACTACCAAGTAAAAATAGAGGGTGAATCAACAGTAATCCCTGCCACCCTCCCTTTTTACTGTCAGGCTTGCAAGGAATAAGGAGGGGCAATATTCTTACTTCCCTACCCCAAAGGATAAGGTTGTATGGTTACCATCCACCACAGTGAATGATCTCATGGATTCAAGAAATCATTTCACTTCTCACATAGTGTAGTCCCTGTTTATAGTTCTTTAATGCCTTCATACAATGACTTATTTGAAGTACAGTATTCATCCCTTCATCATCCAATCATACATTGCCCCATGAGGAGCATAGAAGCCCTGGACTAGGCAGCTGGTCCTGACATTTAAGATGAGAGTGACCAGCCCCACTCATCCCTGAGTGGCATTACATGAGCAATAAACCCCAACCATCCCTTGGATATAAACCTTCACCGGCTCAATCCAACTGGAGCGCAATAACTACCCATTAAATCACCGGGCGCCACAATCTGATTACTGTATGTGGTTACCACCCAGTGTAGTAAATCATTTCCTGGTGTACAGGCAACCATTTGGCTTGTCACTCAGTGTAGAATCACCCACAGACAGAAAGAAGAGGAAAGAATGAAGGAAAGAAAAACAGAAGAGGGAGTGTAAAGTTACCCATAGGCAGAAGGACAAGGAAAGAATGAAGGAAAGGAAGACAGAAGAGAATGGATGGAAAGAAGGAAGGAGGAGAGGAAAGGGCAGACACCTGACAGCAGCACTGCATCGACTGAGTGGATGGTGAGCGCCCCCACCTACCACAAATCTATCTATCTATCTATCCATACATACAGTTTATGTATATCTATATCTATCTATCTATCTATCTCCCTCTCTCTCTCTCTCTCTCTCTCTCTCTCTATATGTACAGTAATCCCTTCAATATCCGGACGCCCAATAACTGGACTCCCCGGTGTCCGGACATTTTGGGCCTGGGCCTTTGGCACCCAAAAAAAAAAAAGACGACATTTTTCAACCATACTTTGAACTTGGCGCGAGGCGCTGAACAGCTGTGTCTACGCGTGGCCCCTTGCTTCCTCCCCTTCCCAATTACCACCTAACTACCATCCTGACTAGAAGCTCATCGCAATAGATGATGCACGTGCTCGTTTTTGTGAACAAACTGCAATACCTCACCACTAGACCACATGAGAATGTGCAGTGTTAAGAAATTAGAATTCAGAATGCAAAGGATTAAGTGCAGAGTGCAAACTAGCAGTTGCAATTGGCATGGCACAAGTAAGAAGAGAATGTGCAGTGTTAAACAATTATAATTCAGTGCAAAGGATTACGTGCACCATAACACTGAATTACCGCACATGCTTCAAGAGCACTTTCACCACTGCCAGAGCCTTAGAGGAGACGGGTTACTCTTCGTAACGGCCACGAACGTGTCGTAAGTGCCCTGTACACTGCTAAATATTTTCCATACCCACTTCTAATTCCTCATTCTCTGGCTCCTTTTCATTTTTTTTATGCTTTCTGTCCCTTATTAGTGTGATAGGGTCTTAAATAGGTGCTATGCCTGTCTAGTAAAGAGTTATGTAGGTGGTTTTCTGAGTTAGGCTGGGTTAGGGTCCATAAGCACCTGTCCAGGAGGGATTTTCCCAGTATCCAGACAAACCCACTTTCCGGACATGCCTTTGGCTCTATTACATCGGATAATGGAGGGATTACTGTGTGTGTGTGTGTGTGTGTGTGTGTGTGTGTGTGTGTGTGTGTGTGTATATATATATATATATATATATATCTATCTATCTATTGCCAGACGCCTCAATCCCGTTTGGGGTGGCCACAAACAAATCGCCTCCAAGTCGCCCTGTCCCCCGGCATTTCACTGCCCTGCTCCCAACTCACACCCCCCTCTCTCATATATCTCTCCACCCCATCCCTCCATCTCATCCTCGGCCTCCCCCTCCCTCTTCCCCCCCTCCACCTCACTCACATACACTCTCTTCGTCAGTCTTTCACCCTCCATCCTCTCCACATGGCCAAACCACCTCAGTGTGTTCCTCATAACGCTTCCTATCACATGAAAATCAACACCACAACGCTCCTTTATATCCTCATTCGTCAGCCTGTCTCTCCATGTGACTCCACAGGCTCCTCTTAAATAACTCATTTCCACTGCTCTCACTCTTGACTTGTGTCCTTCCGACAACGTCCAAGCTTCACTTCCGTACGTTAGAGTTGGTATCACAATACTGTCATGTAGTAACTTTTTCACTTCCATGCTCACTTCCTTGTTTCTTATCACTGCTTTCAAAGAACCAGCAACCTTTCTTCCATGCCGTACCCTTTCAAGCACTTCACCCTCCAAACCTCCATCCTTACTCATCACACTACCCAAGTACTTACACGTGCTCACATTTTCCAATTCCTCACCATCCAACCTTGCTGTACATTCACTGACTTCACCTCTCTCAAAGACCATCACTTTACTCTTCCCTACATTCACCTTTAGATTCCATTTCTTACACACTCTCCCAAACTCATCCACCAAGCCTTGCAGCTCCCCTTCGTCTTCACTCAACAACACAGTATCATCTGCAAACAACAGTACAGGGAGTTTCCAAATACTATCCTCTCTCACCAGGGCCACTCCAACATCCACTACCCTACCTTGTACCTCTTTTATTACCCCATCCATGTACAGATTGAACAACCATGGAGACATGACACATCCCTGTTTCAAACCAACTTTCAAAGAGAAAAATTCAGTTAGTTCACCATCCACACGCACTGCAGCCTTTGCACCATCGTACATACTCTTCACAGCATTCAACAACTTCCCATCTACTCCATATATTCTTAACACTTTCCACAATCCTTGTCTATCCACCCTGTCATATGCTTTCTCCAAATCCATAGTGGTAGGTGGTGGTGACCATCATCCACTCACTTGATGTAGTGCTGCCTACTTCTTCCTTAGCCTTTATCATTCTTTTTCTGTGCCTGCCCTCCTCTCTTCCTATTTCTCCCATCTTTTCTGTCACTACTTATTCCTTTTCTTTCTGTTACAGGTGGCTTTACATTGAGTGACAAGCCAAATGGTTTCCTGTAAGCCAAGAAACCATTTACAACACTGGGTGGTAACCATATAACCAAACTATATGTGCTCCCTATGTGTCAAGTGAGTTGGTGCCCCTCCCTGTAAATGGCCACCCCGTACGGGATTATGGCGTCTGGCAATAGACAGATAGATAGATAGATAGATAGATAGATAGATATATATATATATATATATGCATTTAAGCAATGTTGGGTCTGGTTAGTACTTGGATGGGTGACCGCCTGGGAACACCAGATGTTGTTGGCATAACGTTCTCCCTACGTGTCAAGTGGGGTTGGTGGAGGATTAGCGCCCCTCCCTGTAAAACAATTAACTCTAAGCCCTTGGCCACCCCGTTTGGGATACATGGCATCTGGCAATGAATGAATGAATATATGAGGCCATTAGAGGGAAAACCAGGTAAGCGCCAAAAAAAGAAGAAAGAAAAAAACGCTGTTGAAGTTTGTGTACTTTAAGTATGACATAACTTTTCAACCAATGAAGATATTCTGCTCTTGTTTTTTTTCCATGTAGCCTAATTCATCTACTTTTCCGTAATCATACTCAGACACCGATAATTAGTGGTATTTTAAATGAAAAAATTCAATAACATCTTCTTTCTCCTCTTGTTAGACAACAATTGACAACAAAGTAGCAGTACTTTTACCCATAATATGTGTTATTGTAGGTTCAGCTATAAGATATTGAGACTGAAATTATGTCAGTAGGTAAGTAAGGACATGTGCCTTTATGGTGGTGTCATAAAAAAATGCTTGGTGGTATGCGTCGAGTCATGCGATTGGTGCGTCTTGCAGCCACCTCCTGCTGTGTGGCGCTTGCCTGGTTTTCCCTCTCACTCTTAGCCTCACATACATGCGGCTTACAATAAGTGCGTGTTTTGACATGAATACTATGGTAAAATCGCCTTAAGTAGGAAAACCGGACATGATGTTGGTTTCCAAGGATGCAGTACTTGGGAGAAGAAAATACTAAGCCAAAATGGACCTAAAAGTAATGTCATGGAGTGGTTGGCTATCAGTAGCAATACGGTCATCTACAGCCCTTTAAAAATCGTAATTTTCAACCATCTTAAGGACATCTTTTTCACTTAAACCCTTGTTGTAGTGGTAGAAGAGGATTTGGGGAATAAAGTGGTATGTGTAACTCCGTTTCTGGCCGGGGTGGCGCTTACCTGGTTTTCCCTCCAAGCGCCTCATATAATATATATACAGTAACCCCTCCAATATCCGGATCAATAGAGCCATAGGCAGGTCCGGATAGTGGTCCTGTCCGGATATTGGGCCCCAGCTTATGGACTAGTACTTACGGACCCTAACTCTGAAAAACACCTATACAACTCCCTCTGGACATGCATAGCACCTATTTAAGACCCAAATCACACCAATAAGGGACATAAAAGACTGAAATAAATGCAAAAGAACCATAAAATGAGGTTTTAGAGGTGAGTTTATAAAATATTAAACATTCTGGGTACTTACAAGTCCCTTGGTCTTGGACTGGTTTGAACCGCCAGTTTGCAGTCCATAGTTAATCCTCTGCACTCTAAATTCTAATTTCTTAACACTGCACAACACTGTAAATTCCTGTGTGTTCTAGTGGCAAGGTATTGCAGTTTATTCACTGTTTATTCACAAAAAACAAGCACCTGTGGCTTGCACTGTTATGAGTATCTGCTCTCCATCGGAGTTAAGCTGTGACTGTTGATGTTGGTGGGGTAACAGAGTTGCCAGATCGCAACAGCCACATTACCAATCTCCTCAACTTTCATTGTCAAATATAACTTTTCATTACCAAATTCGTAAAGCTAGCATATATTCTTCACTAATTATATATACAAGTGGAAATACATGTAATCACTCTCCTTATAACTAACACCATGTTGATTATTTTCACACTATGTAGGGTAGCAGATTAATCAGAGAGAGCAAACAATCCACCATCTCCATCCTGTGTATCCTCATACATGTGAAAAATCCATTTGGTAATGCATTATTCTAATGCATTACCAAACGAATTTTTCATTACCAAATTGGCCCACACTTGGTAATGAAAAATACCAAATGGCAACCTGACAGGGGAGGGGGGAGGGGGGAGGGGGGAGGGGGAGGAAGGAAGGGGTGAAGGGACCATGGTGTAACAGCTGTTTGGCGCCAGGCGGGAATTTCAAATTATGGGAGGGAAAAAAAGTCAGATTTTTTTCGAATTTTTTGCAGTTTTTGGCCCATTTTGGGAATATTGGATCCCAGGAGGATTATGTCCGGTTAGTGGGGATGTTCGGATATTGGGCGTTTGGATATTAGAGGGATTACTGTATATATATATATATATATATATATATATATATATATATATATATATACTGTATAGAGAGAGAGAGAGAGAGAGAGAGAGATAGATAGATAGAATGACAGATGACAGACAGATATATACATATCTATCTATCTATCTATCAATATATGGAGCCTCTGTGGTACAGTGGTAAAGTGTGCGTTTTTGTACACTGAAGAACGAGGGTTTGCGGACCGCCAGGGTAATAAACTGTGGAAGCGTTCTTCAGGCCAAGTACTGCACTGGCGGAAACAAGGGGTGCTGTGGTGTAACCAGTGTCGCATACTATAAAGTATGCTTGCACCCAGTCGGATTGCGCAGGCCAATTACACTTGGTTCACAGACTACACACACATCCAAAGCCACTCCAACACCACAATTACAAGCACGTCTCACCCTACATAGAATCTTTACTAGATAGCCTAAGCCACTTGGTAGAGATACATTGGCTATATCGTCCCCACTTCGATCGGGATAGGCCGGTCCTGCAGTGGACACGCAAACGGCTGATGAGATGAGATGAGATATATAGATAGATAGATAGATAGATTGACAGATAGATCTATTACCAGATGCGACAATCCCGTAAGGGGTGGCCATTTGACTTTGAGTTATTTGTTTTACAGAGAGGGGCACTAACCCTTCACCAACTCACTTGCTGACACGTAGGGAGCATGTATGGTTTGGTTATATGGTTACCACCCAGCGTTGTAAATGGTTTCTTGGCTTACAGGAAACCATTTGGCTTGTCACTCAATGTAAAGCCACCAGTAAAGGAAAGAAAAGCAATAAGAAGTGACAAGAAAGATGGGAGAAATACGAAGGGAGGAAGGCAGGCACTGAAAAAGAATGATAAAGGCTATGGAAGAAGTAGGCAGCACTACATCAAGTGAGTGGATGATGGTCACCACCATAGATATACTGTACTGTATATACATATATTTATATATATACAGTAATCCCTAAACTTTCCGATGTAACAGAGCCAAAAGCATGTCCGGAAAGTGGTCCCGTCTGGGAAGTGGGCCCCTGCCTCCTGGATTTGTACTTATGGACCCTAACCTACCCTGACTCAGAAAAACACCTATACAACTCCCTACTAGACATGCATAACACCTATTTAAGACCCAAATCACACCAATAAGAGACATAAAAGACTGAAATAAATGCAAAAGAACCAGAGAATAAAGTTTTAGAGGTGAGTTTATACAACATTTAACATTCTAGGTACTTACAACAAGTCCCTGGCTCCTGGACTGGTTTCAACCACCAGTTTGCACTCCACAGTTAATCCTTTGCACTCTAAATTCTAATTTCTTAACACTGCACAACATTGTAAATTCCCGTGTGGTCTAGTGTTGAGGTATTGCAATTTATTCACTGTTTATTCACATAAAATGAGCACATGTGGCTTCCATTACGATAGGCATCTGCTCTCGATCGGAGTTAGGCCGTGACTGTTGATGATAGGGTAAGAGAGTTGCCAGATCGCAACGGCCACATTACCAAACTCCTCAATTTTCATTACCAAATTTAGCTTTTCATTACCTAATTCATAAAGCTAGCATTTACTCTTCACTATTTATAATATTATATACTAGTGCAAATTCATGTAATCACTCTTCTTATAATTAACAGCATGTTGATTATTTTCATGCTATATAGGCTAGCAGATTAATCAGAGAGAGCAAATAATCCACCATCTCCATGCTGTGTATCCTCACAAATGTGAAAAATCCACTTGGTAATGCATTATTCTGATTCATTACCAAACGAATTTTTCATTACCAAACTGGCCCACATTTGGTAATGAAAAATGCCAAATAGCAACCCTGACAGGGGAGGGGGGAGAGAGGAGGAAGGAAGGGGTGAAGGGTCCGTGGTGTAACGGCTGTTCGGCGCCACGTGGCAATTTCAAATTACGGGTGGGATAAAAATCGGATTTTGGGGGGATTTTTTTTTTTCTTTTTTTTTTTGCCATCTTTGGGTTCCGAAGGTCCAGGCCCACAATGTCCGGTTAGTGGGGTGTCTGGAATGTGGGCATCCGGAAACTACAGGGATTACTGTATACAGTAGAACCTCTCTCATTCGGACTATATGGGGGGAAGGGTTGTCCGAATTAGCAGATTGTCCGGACGATCAGGGTAATCTCCAGTTCATACCAAAAACTATCTACATATGGTATGTTTGTTAATTATTAACATATGTGGCATGTGTCAACCCTATGTAACTGCAAAAGATGAAAGGATACTAAAATAACCAAACTAATCATGTACGATAGTTTTGTACTGCATAATTTACAGGTAAGGGCATGACGAGAAACTAGCCTACATTTTAAATTGTAGTAAGTGACTAAGGCCCGTGTAGGCAAAAAAATAAATTAATTAATTAACTGTAATATTTGGAATAAAAATAAAACTTATGTAGGCAAAAAATACATTGTCATCTTTGGCATATTGATAACGCCCATCTGGGCAAGAAGCTAATCTCTGATGTACAAGTAAAGCACATTTAAGTACAAAAAATAACCTACAGTAATCATTAAACACTGCAGATTATTCTGACCCATTTTTGTGCAAGCAAACTCCTCCTTTTAACACCTTTATTCATTGCAGAAGCTACACTTGCATTAAGGTGCAAGGTAAGGAGGATTAACTTTTGAAATACAGCATAAAAATATAAATGGTTGGTGAACTAGTTGATGGAACGAATGCTAGCGTGTGTTTAAACAGGCGCCCATGTTGCAACCTAGCGTGATCCAAGACTAAACGAATGATGATCGCTTTCCGCGCCGATACTGAAAATGACTTTAGAATTACTTTCAACAAGCAACGCTGGGTCTGGTTAGTACTTGGATGGGTGACCGCCTGGGAACACCAGATGCTGCTGGCATCCCTACGTCAAGTGGGGTTGGTGGAGGATTAGTGCCCCTCCCTGTAAAACAATTAACTCTAAGCCCTTGGCCACCCCGTCTGGGATACGTGGCGTCTGGCAATGAATGAATGAATATTTTTGGAGCTTACTATTTTTAAATTTTGTCCGAATTAACAGAAATCCGGATTAAAGGGGTCCGGACCAAAGAGGTTCTACTGTATATATATAGATAGACAGATAGATATAGATATATAGATGGACAGACAGATATATATATATATATATATATATATATATATATATATATACACTCAATCCTTGAGTAACACGTGGTTGAATAACATGTTTTTGGTCTAACACAGTCAGCATAATGAGACAAGTCATGCCAACACGAGAAAAACTCTAGCTCATGCGGGAAGTCAACTGGCCTGGCGACTAAATTTGAAAGTCGCGCACGATGATGTCATCCTATAAACTCTGGGTACCTTTCCTGGGTGCATAGTTCCATTCTGTATGGGTATTTATCTCAATACTGCACCACACCCAGCCACCTCAGCCAGGCAGCCCTAGTGGGATAGGTTAGGTGTTTGATTGAGAAAATTTTGCCTGGGAAACACACTGAGCATATTTTCAAGAAAAACCTATGGATAGTTTTGAAACGACTGGGTGAGCATCGTTCCTGGCTAAGGGTTCCTGGTGGTGAGATGAATACACATACAGAATGGAAATATGCTTCATGGGCACACTTATGGCCAAATGGTTAAACGAAATTTATGGGTTTCACAATTTCAGGGGACAAAATGGAACGAAAATGTATGCTAATCAGGAAAAAAACAATTCATGTGTTCTCATGACTTAGGGTTCAGTTCCACATTCTTCGTTCGATTTCATGCTTCCCAACACATTTCAGACCAACTGGGCATATGGTTATCAGTCCTTTCTCATGCCTAATCTAGTTCTTACCCACTCATAATGGGTTTTGCAGTTTAAGTGACAAAATGGAATGAAAATGTTTGTTAATTAGACAAAAAGTTACTCTTTTATCCATGTGTTCTCATAAGTTAGCCTTCAGTTCTACATTCTTTGTTCGATTTAGTGCTTCGCAACACATTTCCAACTAACTGAGCATACAGTTATGTCCTTTCTCGCACCTCACTTAATTCCACCCCACACTCATAATGGGTTTCTTAGTTTTAGGGAGCGAAATGGAATGAAAATGTTTCCTAATTAAAAAAAAAAAAAAAACTTTCATCCATGTGTTCTCGTACGTTAGTGTTCAGTTTCACATTTTCGTTCGAATTGGTGCTTCCCAACACATTTCGGACCGACTGAGCATATGGCTATAAAGTCCTTTCTCACATCTCACTGACTTTACCTCACAGTCATATGGGTTTCACAGTTTTAGGGGACAAAACTGAACGAAAATATTTGCTGACCAGAAAAAAAAAATACTTCCATCCATGTTCTCTCACAAGTTGGCGTTCAGTTCCACATTCTTCACTCTTCTTCCTGATAGTCTTATATTTTTTGGATTACTTATGGGAGGTAAATAAACGTTTCATGCTAAATCTGTTTCCCCGTTGTTTTTAGCTGTGTTCCACTGTGTCAACTCGTTTGACTTGTCAGGGTTACAGCGAAAGGGCCTGTCCTAAGTGTTTAACTACAATTGACCTAACCTTGCCTAACTATACCTAATAATTTAACCTAATCTAACCTAGCATCCAGTTGGGAAATTGGGAGACGAAAACCACCTTTGAGTATGTCAAGACAATAATAGGTACGGCTTAAGGAACATGATGATAAAAAGTGGGAAGTTTTTCTGCAAGAAGTTGTAATTTATCACCCTTAACCACTTAACCGCGAGGCGTCACTTTCGTGAAGCTTGGGAGCAAGGGATCATACCGCAGGGCGTCACTTTTTGTGATTCTCTGTTATTTTGAATTCGCCCGGGCTTTCAAGCGGTGGCTTGTATCATCTATCAGTACTGCCAATGTCCAACACTAGTCAGCAATCCTAATCTCATCTGTACTCCCATCCATTGCTGACAATTTAGCCATTTCTCCCCGTTCTTGACTCCCCTACCTACCTCCCCTCCATTACCCTCTCCTCTCATCTGCCCGGCCGTGCTATGCTTAGTAAATCTTCCATGGAATTTTCCACTGATTTCATCCATTGAAATAAGCCCTATGGCCATATTCTTATACCAAATAATATATACAAAAAAGAAATAATGTAAGTGATAGTGCCATACATCTGGAATTGGCTAATTATCACCTGACAACACCTTACGTGCACTCGTTCGCTAATTTTCGTTGTTTATTTCCCCTTGAAATATGCCATATAATCTATTCTCGTAATAAAAATATATATAAGGAAGGAAGAAGCCTAAGTGATATTTACATTCACCTGGAACTACCTAATTCATTATGTATTGTCTAGATTTCCTGCCAATAATTTCATAGCGTATATATTAGCAACTGTCACCAAGCTGACATTGGCAGCATTGCACTCCCCCTAGGCAGCTAGGCCACCACACTGTATTCAGTTTACTGTTGTCTTTCAAGGTGAAACCACGTTGGATTCGCGCCTGTCCAATTCCGCCGCTTTTTAGCCCCATGCACAGGGCCCTGTGACCTCTATCCCCTACTAAACCTCGTATGGAAAGAGGTAAAGGGCTAAGTGACTGCTGTGGAACGTCATCTGGCTAATTTGTCAATGAAAATGATAGACAGTGACTACGATCTTTCTGGTGAGTAAAACAGTGCAAGTGGAAATGGTTTTTGTTTTTTTTTTTTTTTTTTTTTTTTTTTAATGTGTCCGACTCTGGGCAAAGGCTTCAGGGCCTATATCTTGGGGGCAGTAGCCTATCCCAAGGCCCAGTAGTCCTCCTACACCTCCACATGTCACCACTTCGGCACTAACACCCACCGTCCATATTGAATACATGCTAGGGCTGTCTCATACAGGACTGGTGTATTGGTATTAGCGGGGGTATTTTTACAACATGTCGGCGGGTCATCTGGTAGATCAGGAAAGTCTGCTTTTTTTAATGAAATTCAAATCCTTAAACTGTCCCCTGCCCCAGCCAGGATTCGAACCTGGGTCCATCAGGACTGCAAGCCGCCTCTCTACCGATTCAGCCACCGCCTCCCCAATGTGTAAACAGCAAGTGAAAGTAATGAATGTAAATATAAGTGAAGTGGAAAATAGTTTTATAAGTTACTGCAAGTGACAGTGCATAACACAGTGTAAATAAAATAGGAATGTAAATAATGTAAATAAAAGAGTAAGTAAATAGAAATGTAAATGATTAGTAATATAAGAATACGAGTATATATACTAGGAGTAATGAAAGTGAAAGTTTCACTCTAGCATGTATGAATACTATGAGTTATGAGAGTGAAGGTGAAAGTGACATTCACTCTCAACGCTATTATACAGGACGAGAAAGTGAATGCTACGTATTTTACTGAAAGAGAAATTGAATGCCTACAGTGACAATAAACTACTATTACTAAAGGAAACTTATGGATAAAGCCTGTAGATATATATAAGTGTTATATAGTAATAGAAATATAAAGTGTGAGTGTGTTTATGAATAATAAATGACAGAACACCAGCGGCGAACGAGTGCAAGTGGGAAGGTCATACGCGCTCGTAATTTTCATTGCTTTCACAGTGTTTTTTTTTTTGGAGTATGGATTCCTAACTATTTGAGAATCATAGAATAGTGTTTCTAGTGATAATATCAGGCTGTGGTAATCATATTACAGGCTGTCGGAAAGTGTAAAGTGGAGACTTCGTTACCCAACTTCAGAGGTCTCCACAAGTCCTACGGTACTCGATGAAGGCTCAACAAACATCCCAGAAGAAAGCTGAAGGTATGTGCCATAGGCATATGTAATTGTAATATTCTAGTACTAATAACTGATTTTTGGCAAATATTTTTAGAGAGTCTGTCGGAGCGCGAATATGCCTGCGAGACACACAAGTCAAACAAAAACAACCCCACGGTTTAGGGGTTAAAATAGTCAGAAAAACACCGAAAACAAACTGGAGGAATATGAACTGAACTGGTAAGGTCTTTCTACTGCTTTAAGTAAAGGGTATGTTTACCAAAATGGCAAAAAGGTGTGGAGTACGTGAAAGCACCATCATAACGATTTGGAAGGACCAGGAGAAGATAAAGATCATGCGAAGGAAGTGATGCAAACCTTGTAGCATTGAAAGTTTATATTTGTCCTGAAGCTGACTGAGAAGCTTAGGTCTATAGGGCGTTATGTGGAGCATCAGAGAAGTTCTCATTTTTACTCCTCCTTACCATTTTACCCCACGTAATTTACCCCCACTTATACGCACCATTAGGTAAAACAGTGAGATATAATCATTGTAATTAAGAGCACCAGTGGTATTAGAAATAGCATTAACAAAAAAGTTGGGCTGGGTACCCTTATGTTGATAAGTAGCTTCCTGGCACTCATCCCCCATCCCCCACCGATAATGTTGTCAAAGTTTCGCATTCTTGTATCATGTGGCCTTTGGGAGAGACGCTAGGCCGTATGGTTAGACTAAAATTTATGGGTCTGGCAGGTTTAGGGGACAAAATGGAATGAAAATGCAAACAAAAAAAAAAGTACTCTTTCATCCATGTGTTCTTGCGAGTTAGCATTCCGTTTCACATTCTTTGTTCGACATCGCTTTTCCCAACACATTTTGAACTGACTGAGCAGTTTAGCCATATGCTTAGTCTGTCTGAAATGTGTAGGGAAGCCCGATATCAAACGATGAATGTGAAACGGAATGCTAACTCACGAGAACACAAGGATGAATGCAATTTTTTCTGGTTAGCACAAATTTTCGTTCTGTTTCGTCCCCACAAACCGTCAAACCCATAAATTTTCGTCTAACCATACGGCCTAAGGTCTCTCCTGAAGGACACATGATACAAGAGAAGGCGAAACTTTGACAACAACATTGGGGTTGAGGGGCAGAAGGAAAATACTGTGGAGCTACGTATCAATTAAAGGGTACCCAACCCAACTTCTGTTTTTGTTAATGCTACTTTTAATACCACTGATTTTTTAAATTACAATAGTTATATCTCACTGTTTTACCTGATGGTGGGTGCAAGTAGGGGTAATTTACGTGGGGTTAGGTTGTAAAAAAGGGTAAAAGTGAGTTATGAAAAGTTGCCAGAACACATTGTACCATTATACACATGTAAACATCCTGTCTGAGTGACACTGATTTGAGTACCACGGTCCTTGTCCAGTCCCTATTGCCTGCGGCACTCAAGGTTTGAGTGTATATATATATATATATATATATATATATGCTTAAAAAGGGGGTTGTGTTCTATACAATGGAAAAGACTCATACACAATACATGACAAGCGAAAAGTTGGCTACAACACTGCCTTCGAAAGGGATGGGGCTGACACGTCCTAATGATCACTTACTGTACAGTCCGTCCACGTTATATGACTTCTTGTTACGTGATTAATTGTTACAATGATAATTCACGTGTTATATCCTGTCTTGGTATAACATTCAAAAGTTAAGTATTTCGTTAGAAAGATAGTTTTGACGGATGCCTCCAAGAATCCCATGCAGATGCATGACGCATGCAAGCCAAGATGGCAGCCCAGTTTTTACACTGGGTGTGATCGTCTGCCTTTCGTACTATTTTGTGCATGAAAGGCCACAGAAACACCATTGTTATTGCCAAATAACAGAAGTGCTTGACAAATGGTGCAGTGTGCAATATTAAGTGAAGTGATGCCTTTTTGTTTGTGAAATGCTAAAACTTGTGACTTAGAAATCATATCAACCTTACATACAGAGCCTCCCCATAATGGGCCTAATCAGCTGACTGAGGCAAGATGCCTGCCCAGTGTTTACAATTGCTGTGATCACCTGCATTTTATGCATGAAAGGCCACCAAAACACCATTACTGCCAAATAACAGTGCGTGTTTAACAAATAATGCAGTGTGCAATATTAAACATAATCAACTAGATAATGCTGATTCCATGTGTGTGGTGTGTTGGGGAGAGCAGGTGGAGACTGTCAGGCATGAAAGGACTGAACTTGCTGGTGAGTCTATTGAGTGTATGGAAGTGTTTTGATGTTTGGGAGACATGTTATGTGCTGGAGGAGGGGCTGGAGCTCTAGCTCCGTGGCTAGAGTGAGGAGTGGTTGGAAGAAGTTCAGGGAGCTGTTCTCTCTCCTGACATTGAGAGGGCTCCTCCTCTGAGCTAAGGGATCTTTACATACAGCATGTGTTAGGAGTGTAATGCTGTATGGTGGTGAGACTTGGGCAGTAAAGGAAGAGAGTATTTGCAGGCTCAAACATATAGAAATGACAATGATTGGGTGGAAGTGCAATGCATCCCAGAGTGTGAGGCCTAGGGGGGTTAGGTTTATGACAGAAGAGTTGAGGGGTAGGATGGGACTGGAGTGTATTGGTGTTGTGATGAGGAGAGGTTGACTCAGATGGTTCAGGCTGTGGACAGGATGGGGGATGATAATTGGGTACAGAAAGTGATAAATGTTAATGTTAGGGATAAGGTTGCAAGAGGAAGACTGAAAAAGACCTGGGATGAAGTCATTGAGTGTGACCTCAGGGATAACGGACTGAACAGGAAAGCTGCCAGAGATCAAGCAGCATGGAAAGCTGTCATTGGGTGACCAAGACCGACGCATGCAAGCATGTTGGAGCCTTAAAAAATGAATGAACGAACGAACAAAGTGATACCTTTTTGTGTGTAAAATACTGAAACTTGTGACTTGGACTTTGTGTCAACTTTTTGTACACAGCCTCCCCATAACGTCAGCTGACTGAGCCAAGATGGCCTCCCAGTGTTTACAGATGCTGTGACTGTCTGCCTTTCATTTTATTTTGTGCATAAATGGCCACTGAAACACCATTCTATTGTCAAATAATCGTGCAAGTGATTAACAAATACTGCAGTGTGTGGTACAGCACCGTTTTATGTGGGGTGATCGTCCAGGCCCTCCAACTGTCTCCCAGCCTGTGACCCTTTGCGACAACTTGTACCAGCATTCAGGTGGTTGGCAGAGCATTTTTTTTTTTTTAAGTTGAGGTCACCCTCCCTAACCCCAATTGAATCCATGGTATACTGACCTCATTATGTAACAATTCTTTATGCAATAGGATTTCACTTCATGCAACCCTATCACATGATAATACCAGACTGTACTGGAACTTTCAACATATAGGGCACTTTCACTTTTCTTACCTTAATCCTGTCCATATGATTTGCAGACTCTAGGTGCTTCACATAACCCAAAGTGTTGATGAAAAACACGTTACATAATCTACACCAATGTGTGCTTAAATCTTTTTTACAAGGACTTCTTTCCTGTGCGTTTGTTTCTCCCTGTGCATCTTGATTCATCCATTCATCTGCAACATTCATTTTTACCTGGCTGTGTGTGCAGCTATTGCCAGGCTGGTTACTGTCTGAATTTTTCTTAGCACTGACACCACTATTTGCTGTTTCCTTTGACCTTTCTTTGACTTCTCCACTTGCATAGTCAATATTTTCTTTAGCTACCTCTATACAAGGTCTGGTAAGTTTGGTAGACTTGTATTCCACTGATTTTTTTGCTAAATTGGACTGTACATTACAATGGCTGCTATTGCAAGTTAAGGGAACACCACCATGACTATCCCTTATTTCTGAAATCAAGCTAGATATAAATTCTTTCTGTTGCGATTCTATAGCACTACAAGACGATTTCATCATCTGAAACTGCTTATCACTCAAGGATGGTTCCAAGATGTTCAAGTTATCATTCTGCACTGATGATGCCTGCCTTCTGTCTTCACTTGGAAAGTTCTTAGTTTTACTATTTTCAATATCCTGTATTTTCTTCTTGACAGACTTAATTTGTGAATTAAGAGAATTTATTTTCTTCCCTATATCTTTTGACAACACTTCATTTTTTTCCAAAATAATGCCACATTTGCTTGCATTCTCTGGCATGTAGCTCAACAGAGTACATTTTTGAGTAAACAGGTTTCTCTTTTGTTTTGTAAACTGTTTAACCTTATCAAATAACTTTTGTCTCAAAGAATGAAGAGCTTTCAGTTCACATAACTGTTCATCTTCAGATGCATTTTTGATAGAGTCTGTGGATAATGAGGTTTTCTCTATTTTTCCTTTGGCATTTGTACAAGCTTTGTCATTCTTCTTGCCTGTGCATGAAGTCTGAGGTGTGGGAGGGCCAGGGCTAACATTATGCACATTCATCTGGTTCAGGTCTCTCTCCTGCAGTCTGAAATCCACAAAACATGAAACTGTTCTGTCATCACTAAGAATGATTTAATGAAAAAAGGAGTAGGAGAAAAAAAAATACAAAATTCATTCATTCATTCATCATCTAATCTTGTGTTGCCCCATGAGGAGCATAAGAAACTGGACTAGGAAAGTTGGTCCTCACATTTAAGATGAAAGTGGCCAGCCTCACTCATCCTTAAGTGGAATTACATGCGCAATAAACCCCAACCATCCCCTGGATATAAACCTGCATAGGCTCATCCAGTGGGAGTGCCTTAATTACCCACTAAACCACCAGATGCCATAATTTGGTTATATGGTTACCACTCAACACAGTAAATGGTTTCCAGGTGTACAAGAAACCATTTGGCTTGTCACTCAGTTTATCATTATAATAAATCAAGTTTCTGACACCAAACTTTTAACCCACAGGCTGGGGATCAATTGCTATAATACAGCTGTAACACTTCTGAGGGGTTAAAATATATGGCTAACAGAACACTGAAGCTGCCATGTTGCTTAATTTCCAATCTAATTTCCTATCTATCTATCTATCTACTGCCAGATGCCTTAATCCCATATGGGGTGGCCACAAACAAATCGCCTCCACGTCACCCTGTCCCCCACCATTTCACTGCCCTGCTCCCAACTCTCACACCCCTCTCTCATATACCTCTCCACTCTAATTTTCAGTACTGTAAATAATACAGGGCAGTCTTTAGATAATGTTCCACTTTGACTCTGCTGTGATTTATGATGCAAGGATGGCTCAGTCTGTGAAAACAATATCTACGCTCCAGTATTCTTTTCACTTCTTACTCTGGCACACCCATGCCCACAGCAGCAGACTGAGCCATCCCCACAACATAGAGCTAAGATACCATTATGTGATTTTCTTGCACAGCACTATCTGCTGACCACCCTGCAAATTATGACCAAATTACCAATAGTCTAAAGTTATTTGAAACAAACAGTATATAAGACATTTAGATGTCAGAATGAAAGTAATGTATCCCCACTGAAATAATTATCAGCATCCCATGCGATACATTTTGCAAAATCTCACTGGCACATACACAGTAACAGTCTATACACCTGATTCTCCCCCTCCCTCTGTATCCCCCCCCCTCCCTCCACCTCTCTATCTCCCTCACTCTTTCTCTCTCCAGATACAGTATACCTCCAATAGCTTCATGTTCTGTCGACTGAATAATTCACGGCAATGGACAATGCTCAAAGGAAAGCCTCAAAGCAGTATTCACTATGTATTACAGAAATCAAAGCGCTATTATTTTGCTTGGCACCAATTGTATCCGAGGTTACCACCTTAGGATTTTCTGACTCGTTATGATACAGTAACAGCCACCACTGGCATTTAAAGAATGGATTGATGGCAAACTCAACTCAACACATCCGCTTCCAAAGAACTATACTACAGTATTATATCTCTCTGCTGCCTCATGTTCTTTCTTACATCTACATCATTCCCCTTTTAAGAATTTTATTATTCTCTCTGTAGTCTATCTATCTATCTATCTATTGCCAGACGCCTCAATCCCGTTTGGGGTGGCCACAAACAAATCGCCTCCAAGTCGCCCTGTCCCCAGCCATTTCACTGCCCTGCTCCCAACTCACACCCCCCTCTCTCATATACCTCTCCACCCCATCCCTCCATCTCATCCTCGGCCTCCCCCTCCCTCTTCCCCCCTCCACCTCACTCACATACACTCTCTTCGTCAGTCTTTCACCCTCCATCCTCTCCACATGGCCAAACCACCTCAGTGTGTTCCTCATAACGCTTCCTATCACATCCACATCCACACCACAACACTCCTTTATATCCTCATTCGTCAGCCTGTCTCTCCACGTGACTCCACAGGCTCCTCTTAAATAACTCATTTCCACTGCTCTCACTCTTGACTTGTGTCCTCTCTGTAGTACCAGTCTTTAATATCTGTTCTCTCTCATCAGTCACCTTTTAAGCTTGTTTTTTTATACTACAAGCATTTATACTGGAAATCTTCTGTAACTGGAGCCATGCTTTTTATAGGGCCAGTCTTTTACCCTCATTAACACCAATAAGCCTGCAACACCGCCTATTGTAGCACTAGGTTTTTCTTATTCGATTAAACTATGCCATTACTTTAACCAGGGACAGATCAGCAATCTCTCAAATTTTGACAAGAATCACCACTACAGGATGGTACTAACCACACAGGGAAAATATGGTGCGCCGTAGTATTGCCTAGCAATAATGCCATTACGATAAAGGAGATAACTTACAAAGTTGTAAAAATTCCGCTAGATGAAATGAATGAACTTCACCTGTAGAAATAAGCTCACTGCATTTTCCCTCTGGGAAAGTTTCATAATTTGTTATGTCTGTCCTTAACTTGAAATTGTTATACAATATTCTAAAACACCCTCACACCCACTTAATCTAATTCAGTAACAAGAAAAAGGCGTGTGGTACAGCAGTTGTCTGTAAGCATTCAGCCCACTGAAAAACACACATTAGTTTAAATAAGAGCTCAAGATAGTGCACTAACTTCAGTTTCATATATATATATATATATATATATAGATATACAGTACAGTGGAATCTCAAATTTCGACAGTTTAGAATTCGATGAATCAAATTTTGATGCATTTTGGAGTGGTCTGCCTACCTTACTTTTCTATGCAAAAGTCGCATATTTCAATGCTCAAAGGGCCAAACTCCAACCAAAACAAGCAAAGATAATATTGTTATGAAGGGAGATTTGCCAGTTAGGTAGTCTCTACTCCAACCAAAACAAGCAAAGATAATATTGTTATGAAGGGAGATTTGCCAGTTAGATAATCTTGTACCTTCTCAGAGTTTCATGTACAGTAGTTCCCGTATCGGTATGACTCAGAGTTGCCAGTCAGCCGGCTGTTTGTGAGCGTAGTTATTTTGTAAGTTATGCATTAATTTAATGTGCTTTTTCTCAATTGTTTATTTAAATGACTACTTGTTAAATTATGTAGTTTAAGTTCGCATGGTAAATGATTTAGAGTGTTATGTAATGTGAGACAATTCTTCATGTTTTGATGTGTCTGAGTTGGCAACTGTTGCCCATCGAGAGTATACTCGTTAAATGTAGACGTTTCGAGAGTAATGCAAGCTTATATAAGATGGAGTTGAGATTATTACAATTTTAGTCAGGTTTCAGGTCAGTTTGAGTGAAGTGCAGTCGGTTTTGGTTTGAGTGTAGTGCAGTGTAGTGTCAGTGAAAATTGTATACTTTCGGTACTTGTGAAAACAGTGGCAAACAGTGACGGGTTATTGAAGTCTGTATATCACTGGAACTTGAGAAGACAGTGAAGTGAATTAAGTGTAATTACTGTCAGTGAAGATTATTATCAGTACTTGTGTAATAAGTGAAGTGTTAGCAAGCATTAAGTGTACTAACTGTGAAGTGTTGTTAAACATTAAGTGTAACTTCAATCGGTAAAGTGTGTATAGCTCCAGTGCTTGTGTAATAAGTGAAGTGTTAGCAAGCATTAAGTGTACTAACTGTGAAGTGTTGTTAAACATTAAGTGTAACTTCAATCGGTAAAGTGTGTATAGCTCCAGTGCTTGTGAGAACATTGAAGAGAAGTTGAAAAGCATTAAGTGGAATTACTTGGAAAATAAAGACAGTGAACTTTAAGAAGCCAGTGTTTATTTTTGCCTCAGCTGATCTTGTGTACTGTACACCTTAAGGCCGACCACAGGAAGAACAACTCGCTGGGCAATGTCCTTCCTGTACCGTACTACTGCTGTTGGAGCCTGTGGCAGTGTGGGGACTGGGATGTAACAATAATGTTTTATTTAAATGACTGCTTGTTAAATTATGTAGTTTAAGTTCGTATGGTAAATGATTTAGTGTTATGTAATGTGAGACAACTCTTCATGTTTTGATGTGTATGAGTTGGCAGCTGTTGCCCGTCGAGTATACTTGTAAAATGTAGACGTTTTGAGAGTAATGCAAGCTTATATAAGATGGAGTAGAGATTATTACAAATTTAAAATGCTAGAAGTGAAGGAAAATTATAAGAAAAAGTATGAACCTAACCTAATATCATATGTGACGTGCTGTCAGGGCCAGACTCTAACCAAAACAAGCAAAGATAATATTTTTGATGAACACAAAAATGCTAGAAGTGAAGGAAAATTATAATAAAAAGTATGAGCCTAACCTAATATCGTATGTGACGTGTCAAGAAGAGAATGAAAATCAACATCATTTACTCATACAGTATATGAGGCATTCGATGATATGGGTCCGAGACAATTCACCGCCAAGTCAATTCGCCCATCAGATAATTCCGTCAAAACATGGACGACTTCCAGTCAGGACAATTCGCACCCTGGACGATTCCCCGTCATTCTATAAATATACTTATTATTAATTAATCAGTACTTTAATAACTCGAAGATATAACAAGAGAAATTTAAGGAAGAGAATCAACAGTAGAAATACTAAAACAAAATGAATTACAGGTGGTAGCAAATATAGTAGGCAGAATACTGAAACGAAGAGAAGTACGGTAATTATGAATATAAGATGCAACATAGAAATGAACAATAGAGACAGAAAAAAAATAGTCATGCTGTTTAAGGACAAGAGCTCCCAGATGAGAGTAGGCACCACCAACAACAAGCCATGTGCAAGGCGATGCTCTGTTGTCAGCAGCCATCTTGCGACTGTCCTGCCAGCAGCCCTCTACAGTCAAGTGCTGCACTTTCAGCCTGTACCTTCCATATGTGGACATACATTTCACTGCAATTTAGTTGTATGTATTTTCTTTGTATTTTCATCACAACTTACCTGTTTCAAGATGGCAAGCAAGAGTGGTTCTTTGGGTAGCAGTGGTAATGTACAAGAGCAGCCTGGCACCTCTAAATCTTTGCAGCCAAAGGAGAAATGGCAATACAGGAAAGGGCAAAAATACACCAAGTATCCACTTGCTGACAGTATGGCAATAAAATGCAGAACTACAGTTACTTAACTACAATTATAGTTCATAAAGTTTACAGGAGGTGTGGGCAAAAAATCATGATTTTAGGGAGTTAGGTTCGGAAGCCCCGGACCCAAACTAATTTTGCCCATAAGAAGTTTAGTTTAAATTTCGATGATTTGAATTTCGCGGTGATTTTTAGGTACATATGCCCATCGAAATTTGAAATTTCACTGTATATATATATATATATATATATATATATATATATATATATATATATATACAGTAAATACTCTAATATCCGGACGCCCAATAACCGAACATCCCCACTAACCGAACCTTATCGTCCTGGGGATCAAACATTCCCAAAATGATCCGAAAATCCAAAAATTGGAAAAAACCGATTTTTTGCCGTCCGTAATTTGAACTTGAGCCGCGCGCGCGTGAGAGCATTGTTTTGTCCGTCATTCCTCCGACGTCCGATAGAGCGCCGCTGCATCCTCCCCACTTCCCGCCTGTCTCTCACCTCGCGTACTGGGACCTGCGCTCTTCGTAATGGCTGCCCACGTGCTCGCTTTTTGTGGTGGTGCCGTACTTGCTGCAAGGCCTCCTGCTGCTCTCTGCCCTACTCTTAGTGTGTGTGATGATGGCCCCGCCTCCTGAGAAAAGGAAGAGAGTGGTGTTGACTCTGGAGAAGAAACGGGAGATATTGGAGAAGGTTGATGCGGGTTGGTCTTCCTCTCGCATTCTCCGCGAGAGTTCAACCTGGCCCGGTCGACTTTGTTTGATATCAAGCGTTCCCGAGACAAGCTCATGCAGTACACGGCTGACTTCTCGTCGAGAAGCAAACGCAACGTGGAGAGGAAGGTTATGTTTACTCCCAAGTATGCAGAGATCGACCGCTCCACGTTGATTTGGTATCGACAGCAACGTGCAGCTGGTGTGATGGTACGTGGAACGGAGCTGAAGGCTGCTGCTGAGAAGTTTGCAAGGCTTCACGACGCCCTAGACTTCAAGGCATCCGAGGGTTGGCTCTTCGCGGTTCAAGCTGCGACATGGCCTTACTAACCCGTAAAGCACATGGCGAAGCATTGGACGCTAACGAGGATGGAGTTGACGAGTTTCGGCACAAGGTGAAAGGCTTGATCGACAGGAGGGCCTCACTCTCGGTCAAGTCTATAACGCTGACGAAACTGGCCTATTCTATCGCTTTTCGGGTGCCAACGAACACTCGCCGATGAGACGGATAATAGTGTACCTCGCCTCAAGCTTTCTAAGGAACGGATATCTGCTTTGTGTTGTGCCAATGCTAACGGCATGCACCGGCTTAAGCCCGTTATTGTTGGCCGTGCAAAGCAGCCTCGGTGCCTTCGTGGGTGATGGATGTCCTTCCTGTCGTATAGGTACCATTCTTTGAAAGCATGGTTCACAGCTGTGATTTTCAAAGACTGGTTTCACCATCACTGCCATCAAGGAGGTCATACATTACCAGACGAAGACACTGGGAATTCCTCGCGACCAGGTAAAGGCTCTCCTTCTCCTCGACAATGCACCTGCCCACCCGTGCGACAAGGACTTGGTTGCTGAGAATGGCCGTATTAGGCATGTTTCTGCCACCTCAATACGACTGCTCTCATTCAACCAATGGACCAAGGAGTGATCGTGGCAACAAGCGCCCTGTACCGTCGAAAGTTCCTGGACGAGGTGATGGTGGTTCTCGAGGACGAGGACGAGCGCAGGGAAGGACGTGACACTCGAGGCAAGCGGACTTTGGAAAACCTTCGGCCGCTACAACATCAAGTCTGCGCTGTACAACTGGGCTAGTGCATGGAAGGAAGTCCCTGTGAAAACTCTTGAAAATGGTTGGTCTCGTCTGCTTCTCGGAACAGATGTGGAGTACGATTTCCTAGGGTTTGACGTGGATGACTTCCATGCACGGCTGCGCACGCACGGCGACGATGTTGATGTGGACGATGTTCGTGAGTGGTTGGACGACGACGAGGGCGATCCTGGGTATCAGACGTTGTCTGATATCGAGATCGCGTCTTCGGTTG